>NW_027531143.1:4472884-4545865 GCF_008692635.1 Crocuta crocuta
GTATTTTGAAACAAAAATGACATGTGTGGCTTTGTTTTCTTTCGGTCTATAGTCTGGTAGATGGCAGAAAATTATATCCCAGGCTTCTTGTTTTGTAAACAATTATGCCTCATAAAGAATAATATTAATGATATATATGTATATGTATAATATTTTAGTCCTGCAGATATGACTTTATCAAGAAATATATGTAATTTAAAATTGTGTCTCAAACGATACAGACAATTCAAATACTACTAGTTCTATACTTTTCAGTGATAACATTTGAGATCCTTTTTTTTTTCTTTAAATGTTTATTTATTTTTGAGACAGAGACACAGCATGAGCAGGGGAGGGGCAGAGAAAGGGAGACAGAATCCAAAGCAGGCTCTAGGCTCCGAGCCGTCAGCACATGGGGCTCAAACCCATGAACCATGAAATCATGACCTGAGCCAGAATTGGACACTTAACCGACTGAGCCACCTAGACACCCCAACATTTGAAATTCTTGATGCCACCAATGACAGAATGGGCATTCTTACAGATGAACACCGTAAAGTATATAAACATATTAAATATGTCAAGCACAAAGCATACCTATGCCTCTTCATTATTTGTGTCAGGAAAGTATACTGTCATCATGGTGAGTTTGGCTCATGCAAATGGTAAATTGGAAAATCTGCCCTTGGTTTACTCAAAGCTAACTTTTCTGATTTTAGACATGCCATTGATAGTATTTTATACTCAAGATAATTTTTAATTAAACAAAGGCTGCTGTGACGAACTGTGAAAGAAAATGGATGTAGTTATATGGACATACAAATGGAGCAGCCAGATATTGTGTGTGAGTGTGACAGAAGTCCAAGAACGCTGGTGACCAGACGAAAGAGGGCAGATCAGGGAGAAAAAGCCGAGTGGAGATGAAGCTGCTTGAACAAATTTGAAATATAACAACCTGACCGTGTAGGTGTCTCTATTTAATAAAACATACCAAGGGAACAAGAAAAAAACGTCTCCATGATTCTTTGGCTCCATGTGGTCACCATCCCCTCAAGCCACATCCCATTCTGGATGGGCTAATGAGCCTGGGGCTCATGAGATTACATGGTAAATTGAGCGATAGCTGCTTAACTCAGTAGAAAAGAGCTCTTTTATTACATGATATCACCAGGCTTTTATGGTGAGCTTTATGAGATCTCACATGGTGATTTACAATTACTCTGTGTCACCAGTGTGGCACTACTGTTGCATTGTTTTGGCTATTAAAGTAACTGCCTCCTGAGCCAATTTGCGAATGGAGACAATTCACAAAGCGGCAGTGCTTTGTACTGTAAAAATAGATGCTAGAGATAATTGGGCAAGGTGGTATCATGTCACTTGTGTGCAGTTCATTAATTAACTGCTTGAAACTGCTATAAAATAATAGCCATGTCATCAGGATGAAAGTACAAGAGTGCAAAGGAAATAAAACTTCGTAAGTAAGAAGACAGAAGTAGCTGTTATGAAGAAAACTCAAATGTTTCCTTCCCTTTTAGTACCCAGTCTTATTTCCCTGTAGTTACAGATCTGCACTTCAACTTTTCTTATTATTACTTGTTAGTGTTTATTGGGTGCTAGATGATGCATGCAATTTATGTTCCCCTCCGAACTGCGGATGCTGATGGATTGTTTACTAAAAGAGCTCAGGGATCATTGCCACAGACAGAGCAATATCCAGTGATTTTCCTCCCACAGTTCAGAAACAAGGACCATATTAAAAACACTCCCACATGTGTCACTAATGGGATTTCTAATTTCAGCCACAACCTGATCTTTAGTGGATATAGTCACCAGTTGGGAAATAAACACATTCCAAGAAACTACTTTGCCAATGGTAAAGGCCTTTGTGTTATTTATTTATTTATTTAAAATTGTATTAGTAGGCCTACTGCTATTCTTCCATAACCCTACTGGTTAATTGGCAGCTGCCTCAAAAGAAGGTGACAGAGGTGTAAGTCAAGATGTGGTCAGTGAAAAGCGTCAGAATAGCAATTCTGGGCATACCACACCAATAACTATTTTTATCAGCTTCCCCGTTACTAGCTCCACAGCAACCTTAAACCTGAAGCTGTGAGATGTACTTAATAATCGGAATAGGAGATTTGGGGAACCTGGCTGAAGATGCCTCTGGCTAAGAGAATATGCAATGCTATTACCCACTACACATAGCCTAGAAAAGTACAAGACTGTGAACTTAAAGATATTAAGTTTATTTCTCTATCAGGATTCCCTCTCTATAGCAATCATGAAAAAAATGGTCAACTCACAATGGTAATTTTCTCAAAATTACAGTACACTTGAGTCAGTTTGATATCTTTTTAGCTGAATGTTGAGCTAAGGAGGGCAGTGTTAAAAGAAGCCACACATCACCCTTGTCACTGAGAGCATGCCCACAGAATGGCCTCCAAGGTCTGTCAGTGATCGTTTCAATGCTTAGGCTGATGAAATATTTCCTGTCAGGGTTTATTCCACACCTGACATTTCTCATCTTTGATCTGCTAATGGTTATTGCCCACTATGTTGGTTTCAAAGGTCAGATTCATAAAAAAGGTTCTATCTCTACCAATTGAGCCCTTCTTTAGGACTATCGTTCAACTGTGCGTGATAAGCCATGGTGACAAGTACCTGATCCTTCCTGGAATTACACAGGTATGATGGCCCATCCCAAAATGATAATTTGTTTTCTTGTACTTTGAGGAAGGTAATAGTAACATCCCTTCCAAAGGTGTTAATAGTTAGAAAGAAAGAAAGGAAGGAAGGAAGGAAGAAAGAAAGAAAGAAAGAAAGAGAGAGAGAGAGAGAGAGAGAGAGAAAGAAAGAAAGAAAGAAAGAAAGAAAGAAAGAAAGAAAGAAAGAAAGAAAGAAAATAGGAAGGAAGGAAGGAAGGAAGAAAATAGGAAGGAAGGAAGGAAGGAAGGAAGAAGAAAGAGAAAAAGAAAGATTCAAAGAAAGAAACAAATGAAAGCCATGGATGGTTTCTTTCATATTTATCTTCACATCTCCTTATTAGAAACGATAAGAAATGTTGAAAATATATTTGCAGAGAATTATAACAACTTTGATAAAGCATAGGTAGATATTTATCATAGATAATATATTAACGTGAAATCAAGTATTTGCCATTAATAAAAACCTAAAACAAACTAAGCAACAAGAGAAAACTTTATTAGCTCCAGAATAAACGTCAAGGTTGAATGATCAAACTGCAGAAAGAATGTGGCTATGGCTACAATGGGAGTCAAGGAATTGCATCCCATCAGGATACCTTCATGTCAGGGATATCTGGGTGGCTCAGTTGGTTAAGCATCAGATTCTTGGTTTTGGCTCAGGTCATGATCTCAGGATTCATGAGTTAAAGCCCCGCATCAGGCTCAGTGCTGACAGCACAAGCCTGCATAGGATTCTCTCTTTCTCTCTCTCATGATAAATAAACTTAAAAAAACAAAAACAAAAACAAAAACAAAAACGTACCCTCATGTCAGAGTCTCTAAGTATCTATCTCAGTTTTTAAACTCTTACAGCAGACCAACTTTTTCCAAGCAGTGCTGCTTATTGTTATCATTGGAAAAGAAATCACTTGCATTTCTAGTTTTAAAAAACTGGAAAGACCCTGACTGGTCTAACTTGGGTCCATTATCTACTAACCAAAATGTATGACGATAGTGGATCTGCTTGAACCAAATGGTTAGAGGTGAACCAGAGGCTGGACAGTAGTTCCCCAAATGAGCTGGGGTAGGAGGAGAAGAGGAGGAGAAAAGCGTCTTTTCGAAAAAAGAGAGGGAGCAGCCGACCCAATAATTGTGTTAAAATTTTTCACTGGAAACATCACTTGGAAGACAAAACATTCTTTCAAAAACCCAAATTTACTATTTACCTTCTCCTAAAATCTACATTTTCAAAATGAAAACAATTAAACTTNATATGTATATCACTAAAAATGTCCTTGACCTTACACTGTTTATATTGTAGAGGGGATATCTAAACAATAAACAAATAAATGAAGTAAAGTTTTATATGGTATATCAGCAAGATGAAGAAAAATACAGCAGGGTAAATGGATGTGGGAAAGCAGGGGTGAAGGATATTTATATGGAATCATCAGGGAAATCTTCTCTAAAGGTGCCTTTGAATTGATACCTGAGGGCGATGAACAAATCATACACATATCTGGGTGAAAAGTTAAGTGTTCTTGAAAATATAATTTGCTTTAACAAAGTTAAATATGAGACTGATGGAAAGAGTAATGAAAAGATGAGTGAACTAAAAGCTGCTTCACCTTTAAGAAGTTATAAAACTTAGAAAAGTGTTTCAATCGAGGTCTCAGTTTTCCCATCTGCAAAATACATACATTTTTTCTGTGTTTTATTGTCAAACTTTAAGATTCTAAATTTGACAAAATTACTTTCTTGTACCGGGTTCAGATAGATCAATATTGAGAAGTTCATAGGTGAATCTAACTGCCTAATCTCTTGCTTGGACTATGTCAATAGCTTCCTATTGTCCTCGCCCCTAACACATGCTACTGTTAAGACATAAGTATGTCACTCCTCTGCTTAAAGACTCCAGAGGTTTTCCATTTTACTCCAGTGACTAAAACCCCATTTCTTTATTTTTAAAAACATTTTTTTAATGGTTTATTTATCTCTGAGAGAGAAAGAGAGACTGCATGAGCAGGGGAGGGTCAGAGAGAGAGGAAGACATAGAATCTGAAGCAGGCTCCAGGCTCTGAACTGTCAGCACAGAGCCTGACATGGGGCTCGAACCCACGAACTGTGAGATCATGACCTGAGCCAAAGTCGAATGCTTAACCGACTGAGCCACCAAGGTGCCCCAAAACCCCATTTCTTAAAGACTTACAAGAACAGGATACAATATCTCTCTGTTATGAGGTGAACGGTGTCCCCCAGTTCCCCAAATTCATACATTGAAGTCCTAAACTCCAGTATCCTCAGAATGTGGTTGTATTTAGAGATGGGGCTTTTAAAATAGGTTTAATTTCAAATGGGTTGTTAGAGTAGACCCTCACCCAGTAGGACAGGTGTCTTTACAAGGAAAGGTGATTAGAAGACAGACAACACAGATTGAGGGACAAACATATGAGATCACAGTGAGAAGTCTGAAAGCCAAGGAGAGAAGCCTCAGAAGAATCCCAATCTGTCAACACCTTGATTTTGGACCCCTAGCCCCCAAAACCATGACAAAATAAGTTTGTGTTGTTAAAGCCACCTAGTCTACAGTATTTTGTTATGGCAGCCCTAACAAACTATAACACTCTCTAACTTTTTCTAGTAGCAAATACTCTTTTCCTTACTTTGAATACACTGGACATATTCCTCTCTTAGAACCTTTGAATTGATTGTTTCCCCTACCTTAAATGTTCTGTTCTCCCTCCCTTACTTCTTTTACATCTTACTCAAATGTAACTTCCTCAATGGGAGGAGCTGCCTTTGACCACCTCCGTTAAAAGTGTATTACCTCCTTCACTCTTTCTCTCTCATCCTTAATCCCATATAATTTGTTCCATTTTCTCCTATTGCACTTTATCACTTACCATAGTAAATGATCAATTTTTATGTTGTTTATGGTCTTTGTCCAGTAATAGGTAAACTCCATGAGGATAGGGATGGTCATCTGTGTGGCTCATTTATGTAACTTTATAGCCTTAGAATCACACCTAGCAGATAGTGGACACTCAAAAAGTATTCTTTCTTTATTTAGTATTTTTAAGTTATATTTATTTATTTTTGAGAAACAGAGAGGGAGAGAGAGAGAGAGGGAGACTCTGCATGCAAGCGGGGAAGGGGCAGAGAGATGGGGGGCCAGAGGATCTGAAGTGGGCTCAGTGTGGACAACAGAGAGCCTGATGTGGGGCTCAACCTCACAAACCATGAGATCATGACCTGAGCCGACTGCAGATGCTTAACCAAATGAGTCACCCAGGCACCCCTCAAAAAATATTTTTTAAATGGATAAAATAGAAATGATAAACTGGCCAGTACCTTAATGATTAGTTGGTCCAATTTCTTTCTGACTAAGTAAAAATCAAAGTTATATTTAATGTCCCTTAGTTAGTAAAATCTATAGTAATTATTTCCAAGTAGTAAACATCGATCTACTTGTAATAAATATCATTTTGTGCATTGAAAATAAGTACCTAAAAATGCTATTTATATATTTGTTATCAATCAATAGACCCAAATAATAATAACTTTGCCATTCCATTTTCATTAGTCAAGGTATGCTAACTATGATAAGCATCTCCAAATTGTCATTAAATTAAGACTAACAAGGATTTTGATTTTGGGCTTTTAACCTTTCACTTCATAGTAAACAGTGAATGCAGGCTGGGGAGCCCAAAAGGGGTTTGCTCCATGCAGTCGTTCAGGACCCTACTCTCTTCTACTTAGTGGATCTGCCATTCACTATGTCCTAAAGATGAGGAAAGAAAAGTGTGAAATATTTATGGGGGATTTTAGAGATCAGAACTGGAGGTGGCCTCTAAAACTGTCGGCTAGTTATATTCCACTGGCCGAAAGTAGTCATTTGGCCCCACCTGCATGAAATGTAATTAAGCAAGACACCAAGGAAGTAGACAAGATTATTGCTGAACATTAGTCTCTCCCTAACATTTAACCATTCCCTGCTAGAGGGAGAACTGATCCAGAGCCTTCACACTGGGGCTTCGTTCAAAGAACAAAGGGTATCTTTGACTTTCGTCATGACTTGAGTTATTAGAGCTCAAAAACAGAAAACTAGCAAGTTTTCCTATTGTTTTAATTGTGTTGTTGTATTTAGGCTTGTTTTTCAATGTAAATCATAAAAATATTAGGTATATTATTCACATGTATGTTTCAAATGTAAATTACTTATATGTATCCACCACTACTTTTACCTGAACTTGTCCCCATAAAACAATTCATTGTATATCAAAAAGCAGTCGAGAACACAAAGGAAAATTTGAAGCATGAATCTTCACAGCTACCCTGAAATTAGCCCAAGTTGCTAGCCTAATGTAGGGAAATCATAAACCTCCATCTTACTCCTTCATTTTTCAGTGCTTTTCTGCTAATAATAAATTAAATTGTGCAAAATGATAGAATTATCTAACTTTGTTCATTTAAGGTCAGCCTTTTCTGCAACCTAAGAAACAGACTTAACTCTGGAGAACACACTGATGGTTACCAGAGGGAGGTGGGGGGTGGGGGGCTGCTGAATAGTTGATGGGGATTAGTTTGTGCACTTGTTGTGATGAACACTGGGTGATGTATGAGTACATGTACACTTAGCTTGCTAACTTGCCTTTATATGCTTTTAGAGATAGTTATCAGGATTGTCAGTTAAATTTACAAAAGGTGTAGTTTAATAAAAATATTAAGCATTGGCTCAAAAACTATCATTTTATAACACTATTATGAAAATAGTTTTGTGATGTTAACAGACAAAAGGAATGTGCTAAGCCATTTATACACTACTATAAACTATAGTAGTCTATAGTTTAAGCTATTAAATATAGCTTAATAGTTTAAACTATTAAATAATAGTTTAATTTTGTTATGTATTTTTCACATTAACTTAGGTAATTTGGACAACATTTAATATTAAAGCCCAAGGCAGATGTATCAAATTTCTCTTTAAAACACCAAATACAAGTAAAATTTTAGAATTCTCTCACTTTTTAAATTATGACTGGTAAAGATGATTGGTTGCAGTGGTGTGAATACCTATGCCTGTGATTTTTTTTTATCCTAAATCAAAGAGAAGATCAATATGAAAATGGACAGATTGAATACGGCATAACTTTCCTTTCCATGAAATGCCTTCTGATAACTGGACATTAAAGAGATGAAAAGTGCATGCATTTGTTTTCTATACAATCTTATTTCAGAAAATATCCTGCTTAAAATAAACAAACCAAAAAAAAAAAAAAGAATAGTCCTACAACCATACCCTTATGCCTTGCGCAAGGATAGCCATACAGCTCTGGATAGACAAACCAGAAAGTTTCTTTGTTTAAAAAGCAAAAAGAATGGGGTGCCTGGCACCCTCCTACACTGTTGGTGGGGATGTAAACTGCTGCAGCCCCTCTGGAAAACAGTGTGGCGGTTCCTCAAAAAACTAACAATAGAACTCCCCTATGACCCAGCAATAGCACTGCTGGGAATTTACCCAAGGGATACAGGAATGCTGATGCATAGGGGCACATGTGCCCCAGTGTTCAAGCAGCACTTGCAACAATAGCCAAAACATGGAAAGAGTCTAAGTGTCCATCAACAGACAAATGGATCAAGAAGGTGTGGTTTATCTATACCATGGAATACTACATGGCAATGAGAAGGAATGAAATCTGGCCATGTGTAGCAACATGGATGGACCTTGAGGGTGTTATGNTCTGTGCTGACAGCTAGCTCAGAGCCTGGAGCCTGCTTAAGTTTCTGTGTCTCCCTCTCTCTCTGACCCTCCTCTGTTCATGTTGTCTCTCTCTCTTTCAGAAATAAATAAAACATTCCAAAAAAATTTTTTTGAAAGCAAAAAGAACACATTTTTATCATTTACAGCAACAAGAATGAAATAGTTCCACTCCAGATAACATGCATGCTCAACTGATCCATTTACTCTCTCCTTGGGGCTACTACAGTGCCAGGCAGAGTCTGGAACTTTGACCATGGATCTGTTGTGTACCCTTGGTATCACACACACACAGGCACACACAGAATTAGGGAATTTAAAGTCTTATTTTTCTGGACCTGTGAAATAATTTTAACAACCCAAGGGGATTCCAAGTTTGATGGTTAAACAAATAAACAAACGAACCAGCCTGATATACAACTTATTTTTTTTTTTTTAACTTTACACTTCACTACATCATCACATCTGGTATTTCCTGTGAGCCAAAATTTCGTTCCCTGCTTGATAATTCATAAAAATTTTACAGAAGTGTTGTCAGCCCAGTGATTGCCACCAAGGAAACATCATAGGTATACTTTTGTTACACATGAATTAATTAATATAAAATGAGATATTTTATTTACAACCATATTTTCATATGGGAATTAGTGGGCCAAATGCAGCAAACACTGAATTTCCCCTAAATCCATATTCCATGAGTATATTTATTTCCACTAATAGATATAGGTCTAAATAAAACAAAAGTGCATATATATATGCATATAATATAAATAACATTTATATTATAGCAGTGAACCAAGCAATTAGGATATCACACTATAGACTTGATTTAAATGGAAAGTTAAATTTGATTTATTCTTTTATTCCTCCTCCTCCTCCTTCTTATGATTACTATTTATTGCACGTTTTTTTCCTCAGATTATTTATATCTTAATGAACGTACACTCCTAAGCATTGCTTGCTGAGAAGATAAATCTTCAATTAATCTGGATCATCATTTCTTTTTCTGCTCTAGAATGGGACACTATTTACATTGCAATGGAAAGGAAAAGAAAGATTTCAAACCCCAGTTTCTTTGGTGAAAGAAGGAGGAAAGTAGAAAAGCAGGAGATAAGGTTTAGAAGGAAAGAAGGAAAGGACAGGGGAGGAAAGGAAGCAGAACAGCAAAATAACCTAATTTTGTTTGGGTAGGAAGTTGATCATGTTATTCTTTGAAAAGGCATAGTGCCTTATAAAGCAGAGGCACTGAAGTGGTGACTCTTGGATTTGAACATTCCAGAAAAATAATCATTGAATAAATTTCAATTCCTTCTTATCAAAAACATCCTGATTCTTTAAACCTTACTGAAAATACCCTATCTATTTACGGCTGCAGAAAGAGCAATAGATGAACAGAGTGGGACAGGAAGTTACAACAAATTCTAACCCAAATAGTGATAGCTTAGTCATTACACAGTTGTTTGTTATCTGGTACTAGCTGCTTCCAACTTACCTATCAAAGTGTGTAATTATATCAGGCACTAAAACTTCCCTCCACTTTGCCCCCATAGCCTCTTCTCTTGCATATGCATCCAGTCTTTTGCCAATGAACAACTGAAGCCTTCCCACTCCACCCCCACTTTCATTGCCTTTGCTTAGACTTTCTGTTCCTGCCTGAATTTTCGTAATAACTTAGTGATCAGACTCATTTTGACCTCAGTTCTGCAAATCCTCTTCCACACTGCTTCTTCAACCTTCAAATGGTAGAAGCTACAAGCTTAATTTATGTTTTAATGGCAATCCTTTCATGGTCATTTATATACAATTCACATCTATTGCCACCACACTTAAGGATCATTGTAAAGCTGTTTCAGTGATGCAACAAGTATTATTGCATGTTTTCTATAAGCAAGAAACTTTGGTAGATCCTGCAGTTATAAAGATGAAAACACAGTTACAGCCTTCTTAAAGTATACAAAGGAGGTGATAGGAATGGAAATCATCAAAATCAATTGAGATCATTTTTAACAAACTTTAGTGTCAATGGAGGAGAAACAGTATTTCATACATTTTTGAGCAAGTCATAGCACAATGTTTCTTTCCTTCAAAGTGATCTTTACATATTCATGAGTTCATTCAATACATATTTATTGAGGTCTTACTATCTTACTCAATACTTACAAATACTGAGTTAAAGAATGGAAAACACTTAATACATTTTTGGTAAATAAATCAAGGAGTGAATGAATTGTAGGTCAACTTCCAATACTTCAATTTCATTGATGAATCCTACCCAAAGTTTACAGAAGGCTGTGGTGGGCACTATGATATACCATACAGATTTCTCTTTAAGACTGATGAATCTATATGCGCTCCCCCCGCCCACTGTGACAGCCCTCCACTATAGGTCTTTTCTGTATTGGTTTATCTTGTCTAAAGAGATTTGCTTGACAGAAGATATTGCCCTCTTTCCTAGGCAGCCCATATCAAGTGACCAATCAACATGAGGTGATAAAGGCTCAGTCCCCTCCCCCAACCACCTTAACTTCAGACCTCACCATAGGGTCAGCTGAGACCTTTGTTGAGACTGCACTGTATCCCTGCTTCCTCAATGCCTAATCCTATTTCCTTCATTTTCCTTTCATAGATGGGTTCCCCAAAAGCATAGCCTAACAAACCTTCTGCACACCAGAATTTAACTCAGAATCTGCTTCCCAAGGAAACATACCTGTAACATAGATAGATCTATTATTTTTCTTAATTATTAATTATGTTTGCCATTCAACAATTCAATATGTACTTCAAATATGACAGTAAGTTCACAAAACTTAACTGGCCAAAAAGAATGATTCCTAAGGGGTTACAAGAGATCATTATAAAGTTCAGTCCTTCTGAGGGTTGTCTTTATACATTCTATTCTAAATCTGACTAAACAGATAAGGACACTAGCTGATGTTCATGGCAGTATACTGACGGAAATCAATGATATTTAACAAATAAAACCATATCACTATAATTGCTTATCATATCTTCCTTTGTAGTCAGATCATTTATTAGCAATTAAGTAGTATTAAAGAAAAATAATTGTCTCCCCAAAAAAAAAACCAGTTTAAACCTATGTTTCTAATTGAATTTCAAAATATGTGCAAACCACTAAAAATTCTTTCTTGCTTATTCTAAATAATGGAGGATGCTATAAATTTTCAATTATTGAAATATTTGAAAAGTAAATAGAATATCTTCATTTGTGATGTTTACTAATATGCATGCAGAACTATATAAATTGTTGCAGTTATATCCACTCATTATGAAGTGTCTTGCCTTTTTGAAAACAATATTCAGTATTGAAAATTATGGTGAGTAATAAACAGTATATACTATATACTGTTTTTATACACATACATACAGACACATACATGTCACCAACGTCCCTAAGGAAATTACGGCATGCTTGTACTGTTTTTTCAAATATGTGACTACTGTTTATCCCATACGTTGCATGTATAAGAACTAATTTATATAAATACAAGATTTGCAGTTTATTTATTTTTTTTTAATATTTTTTTAATTATTTATTTCTAGGAGAGAGAGAGACAGCGTGAGCAGGGGAGGGTCAGAGAGAGAGGGAGTCACAGACTCTGAAACAGGCTCCAGGCTCTGTGCTGGCAGTCAGCACAGAGCCCAACGCGGGGCTCGAACCCACAAACTGCGAGATCATGACCTAAGCGAAAGTCGGACGCTTAACCAACTAAGCCACCCAGGCGCCCCAAGATTTGCAGTTTAAGCTTCACCTATAAGGACACTCACTAATGTAATTATTGCTGCTACTTTCTTACTTAAATCCACACACATTTATTATGAGACATAAAGGTAATCTCTATTTCTCTGGATTATTCATTTTCTTTTCGTCAAAGGATGACCAACATTTTTAAAATAATGTTAAAATTTGAGCCCTTTTGAGCACCTAAAAATTTCATTCTCAAGTTGCTTTAACATACTCCAACATGTAATTTTTATCATATTTTAAGAGAGAAAAAAAATCACCTTGAGGCAGTCATCTATTAGCATTCTGCCTTAACTAAGTGGATTATGGACTTTGAAACTAAACCTGAACATATCTTAAAAAGGTGCCCAAGCTTAACTATCTTGTCCTATAAATATGGAAGCTGCTTTGACAATAATTGGATCTCTCTAATACCCATATGGATTCAAATATTGCAGAAAGGAAATGGATTGTAAATTTTGGCAATGGAACCTAACTATACCTCCATATGTATGCTTTACCAACCACAGGATTTGGAATTCGAACTGTTGTTACAAACCATTTTTTTGCTAATTAGAAGCATCTTCATTTTTCACCTTCACAAGTAAAGTTGCAAGAAGCCCAGTGTTCGCCTTGCTTATCTCAAATTCCCATTTGGCAGGCAATGTGAAAACTAACTCCCAAAGAGCTGTCATATGCCTGGAGTCTCCAACTTGGCACAGCTACTAGCTTTGACCTCAGGGAATTTTCATGTGTGAGTCTTCCTGTGGTTTACCTCCAAGAGTTCTCTCTAAATTGAAAGAGAGCAAGAGGGATGGGTAAAACAACAGCTCGACAAGCCAGGTTTATTTTAACTGGTACACAAAAACAAATTGTCTTGCAGGACCGAACTGCTACAACATGGTCTCACATAATTACTCTTACAAAGTAATTCAGAGGAGCAAGGCCAATTATCTTAACAATTATAAGGTGTGCTAACAGTGAAACACCCAGTCATCAGAATTAACACCTCCCAGTGTTTCTATAGACAGTGCATCAAAGTGTGAGAAATAAAGATCGTGGTGATTATGCCCCTGATTATCATCACATGCCATCCACTGTCATAGGTTCTGCCTGTTTACATTATAGCCACCATGGGAATTCTGTCTAACCTGTCTCTTTGTAAACAGGCCAGGATGAGTGGACCAAACATAAAGGAAATCTAAAATTCAGCCTTTTTAACTAGTGCAGACTATTAATTACAGATTTCTAGAAGCCAGCTGGATCTCGATTCTTAAAGTGTATAGCATGCTCTTTCCATGAATTCTTCTAGAATATTTTCAGTTCTTACTGAATTAGTAGTCATTTCTATTTTCACTGTGGGGTAGTGGAGATCCAGAATCTGGTGAGTAAATTCCCTGCTTCAAGTGCCAACTCTGCCATCCACTACCTAACTTTGCAAAACTGAATTAATAAACATTTCTGTGAGCCATTTGCCTATAAGCCCTCAAATTTATTTCCTTCTCTGCCCTTAATCCTCTTTTGTATTGCAAGGAACACTTCCCAGGCTCCTTGACTTGTTGGCTTCTGGGCAAGTGCAGCCATTGAGAGGAACTGTAGAAGACCAGAGGACAGAATAAGAAGAAAGAGTATGGTATATCTCTGCCTTTCTCTCAGCTGCATGTAGAATCTCCAGCATATCCCATGCTTTAAGGTCTTATTTGGATAACCATTCACCAAGGGGTACCCCCAGGGCAGACCCACTGAAGTTCTACCTCCTCCAAGGTGGCCCTAGATCCAAACAAAGTTACCATCTCTGTGTGTCCCTCTAGAGTTGGGGATAGTTTCTTCTCCTTCCATGACTTATGTAATCAGTTCCCTATATTAAATTCTCTACTTTTGAGGGGCGCCTGCATGGCTCAGTTGTTGAGCATCGGTCTCTTGATTTTGGTTCAGGTCATGATCTCATAGGTCGTGAGATTGAGCCCCATGTTGGGCTTTTCACTAAGAGCGTGGAGCCTGCTTGGGATTCTCTTTCTCCCTCTCTTTCTGCCCCTCTCCTCTTTGTGCTCTCTCTCTAAGTAAATAAATAAACATTACAAAAATGATCTCTTTTTGAGATATGTTGAGAAATTTCTATTTTCCTGATTGGTCCCTGACATACCAATGCTTCATGGGGATACATAAAGATATGTGTGTGTGTGTGTGTGTGTGTGTGTGTATTTTAGAGATCAACATCTATGTCTGTCTAAACACCTCTTTAAAATGTAAAGAGGACCAATCTCATTATAGATTCCTTCTAGACTTGGGGTATTTTCTCCTATCCTTATCTTTACAACTGACTCCTTGTAACTAATTTGACAGAAATTCCTTTCTTTCAGACTAAATTATACCTTCAATAATGTTTTTATTTAAAATTTTACCTGAAGTCATTTTTCCAAAATCAAAGTTTTTGTCCCAAATAGTCTATATAGTGTTAATAGAAACAACTCTTCTGGAATTTATACTCTCATATCTCATTGATTTATATACAAAATGCAAAAAGCATAAAAGGCTTGGGAAACAAGTGTCATTGACCCTTGTTACTCCTATAGCTCAGTTGGAAGCAGAATGATCACATACTCTTACCTGCATGCCGTCTGGTTACTACTGTTTGGTGGATGTAGAAAACTAACGTTTTCTATTGCTGTGTAACAAAGTGTCACAAAGTTAGCGGATTAAAACGGCATATGCTTGTTATCTCACAGATCTTGTGGGTCAGGAGTCTGGGACAGGTCAGCTAGGTCTTCTGCTCAGGGTCTCACAAAGCCAAAATTAAAACATTGGCCAGCTACATCTTCATTTGGAGGCTCACAAGAGAAAGATCCAACTCCAAGCTTATTGAGTAATAGCAGAATTCATTTTCTTGTGGCTGTATGATTGAAATCACTGTTTTCCTGTTAGCTGTCAGCTGGGTATTGCTCTCAACAGCTAGAGGCCACATGCAGTCCCTTGCTGTCTTCATAGACATTTCAAAGCATGAGTCTTTGCTTCTTGATAGCCAGCAAAAGAATCTCTGAGGCTTTGAATCTCTCCCTTTAGGAAGGTCCAATTTCTTTAAGGGCTCACTTGATTAGGTCAGGCCCACCCAGGATAATTTTGACTCACTAAAATTCAATTGATTTGGGACCTCACCTAGAGCTGCAAAATCACATCACCTTTGTCATATGTTATAACTTACTCACTAAAGTGAAATTTATCATAGTCACAGCCCCACCCCTAGAGAAAGGGAAGGGGATTATACAGAATCTATACAACAGGGGGTCAGAATCTCAGAAATCATCTCAGGATTGTGCCTACAACACTGTTTATGAGCATGTGTTAGTTGATTTACAGAGCTATCAGAGGATGCTGACTAATCTGGCAAGTGGGATAATGGAGGGGGTTAAGAGAGCTTGCCTTCTAGGGACACCTGGGTGGCTCAGTTGGTTAAGCATCTGACTTCAGCTCAGGTCATGATCTCATGGTTCACGAGTTCAAGCCCCATGTTGGGCTCTGTGCTGACAGCTCAGAGCCTGGAGCCTGCTTCGGATTCTGTGTTTCCATCTCTCTCTGACTCTCCCATGCTCGAGCTCTGTTTCTTTCTCTTTCAAAAATAAGCAAACGTTCAAGAGAGATTGCCTTCTAGCCATATTTAAGTGGCAGTCCTGACTTCTTATGGGACACTGATAGCTAGATAGATAACTACTCAGCATAGTTATCAGTACACCAGAAAAACTCCTATGAGGCCCTATTTTTATGTTATTATTTTAAACATTGTGAAAAAGCGATTTGAAAGATAAAATGCTAATGTAAGCAAATACAAATTGACTGATAAATATAGACATTAAAAGGATATTTTGTCCCTCTTCATTATTTATGTATTTATCTATTTATTATTATTTTTCTTTTCTATAGACAAATTATACAGTTCCCTGAGCCAAGACTAGACAACTTTTTTCTCCTCCATACTGAGATTTCAAGAGTTATAATCACCCTGGCATCCCCAGAGAATTGATTCAGACGAATCATCTGATTCTTCAAAGGAAAGTAAGTGACAAATTCTCTAATTTAAAAGCAAATTGGAAAAATCAATAACTCTCTCTCTCTGATCTCATGATTCTCACTAGGTAGGAAAACTTTTTCTAATATAATTGTTTAGGTCCCCCCTTGCCATCCTCAGTCTATGACTTGTTTTTATGACCTTATTTTTTTGTCCTACATGGACTTGTGATGATAACTTATGGAATGATCCTCTCAAATCTCTGGAGATAAATGTATCAGAGCAGCTACAAATCTCAGCTACAGTGAGAACCTATGAAATGTAGGAGCCAGAGACAGCTGTCTTCAAATTTCTGACGCATAAATTCAATGGAATTTAAACAACTCAGTTGATTTTTCTGAATTTCAAAGGAAAGATAATTACTTAGATATGATGTATCAAATATTAAATAAATGAACAAAATTTATTAGTTTTTTCAATCAACTTTCATTTTAACAGAGCCTATTTCTTGCTAGAAGTTCATCTGAAAGGAAACAGTATCATATACATATGAAATATATATGATACATATAGTATCATATATATTTTTTTTCAGAGTGTGTTTCACGGCCCATGTGATGCTTTTGTTAAAAAGAAAAAGAAAATATGGGGCACCTGGGTGGCTCAGTCAGTTAAACGTCAGACTTAGGCTCAAGTCATGATCTCATGGTTCATGAGTTTGAGACCCACACCAGGCTCTGTGCTGTCAGCTCAGAGTCTGGAGCCTGCTTCAGATTCTGAGCCTCCCTCTGTCTCTGCTCCTTTCCCACTCATGCTCTCTCTCTCTCTCTCTCTCTCTCAAAAATAAATAAACATTAAAAAAATTAATAGAAAAAAACATATGAGTAAACATAGGGAGATGCTAAGATGCTATGCGCTCACCAGTGCTAGAATAGTCACAAGAGCATAAGCGTGGTAAAGGCTCTGATATAACCTACCATAAAGATGAATGCTTATTATTTTACCAGAACTTGCTAAAATTCCATAGGACAAGTTTAGGAAAATGTGGTTTCTTATTGTTATTGTTTTTAAATGTTTATTTATTTTTGAGATGGAGACAGAACATGACCAGAGGAGGGGCAGAGAGGGAGAGGAAGACACAAAATCTGAAACAGGCTCCAGGCTCTGAGGTGTCAGCACAGAGCCCCACTCAGGGCCCAAACCCATGAAATGCTAGACCATGATCTGACCCGAAGTCAGACACTTGACCTTAACCAACTGAGCCACCCAGGAGCTCCTAGTGAAATGTTTTTAAACAATTTTGAATACCTAAAGACTAACTGAACACTTCGGAGTTTTCTCACGAGAACTAAGAAAAGACATATAAATGATACAGACATCAGCAGAAGAAATAGAGTCACTACAAATGATAAAAAGAAGCTGTAGTTTTGATTTGCTCACATGGCAAGAAAGTATCACTCTTATTATCTTTCAGCAGTAGTAAATATCACCAATGACATTAAGGGAAATATATTATTGAAGAGAGATAAATCGTGATTGCCATTACCCAAACTAGGTGATACATTGCAACATGTTATGGCTCAGTCTTCCTATAGAAACATCTTTATCTTTAGAATCTGGCACTATGGAGCAAATGGGAGTGGGAGGTTTGAAGCGGGGCAGGCAAAGATTGCTACCTCCAGTCGTAAAAGAAAGAAAAGAATTGGAAACATCTTTTTGAATAATTACCATTGTGCCTAGAGACTAGTGAATGGGAATTGCTTTTGAGAAAGCTAGTAGACAGTTAGGAAAATAAAATCTCAGTAATATGATAGAAGAGGAAACAATTATAGAGTGGTCAGAGGGGTTTGGAGGGTAATATTGAGAAAAAAAAATAGACCTTGTTTATGATGTCCAAAGCTGTCTCCTGGGGCACAGTAAATCAAATGTAGTGGTCTTCTGCTGCTAGAGGTAAACATGACACACAAATGTAGAAACTTAGGACAGACAAAATGAAGTGCCTTAGTTTGTGCTGAGTTAAATTTAATTAGCAATTTCCTTGTTATGCCCCAGACCAAATGATGAGATACCTCTTCTCTTTTCATTCATGCTTCTGGCTGCTCATCACCTGATGTGAGGTAGCAAGGTAAAGTAAAAATAATAATTAGCTGAGTGATCTTACAGAACTTGGTAACTTTCCCAAGCCACAGTGTTCCATCTAGAAAACGAGCATTACATATTTCTTAAGGAGATCTGTCAACTTAAATATACAAAACACATGATGTTATAAATTTGACACACTTTGATGTTTGACTTAGGCAGTCCTGGGTCCTACCCACTGATTTGGACTTTGTTTGGACATTAGTGCTGTTTTTGGTCAAACCAATCTGTTAGCAACCTCATGACAAGATATATTGGATAGATAATTGCTGACAATACCACAGAACATAGGTTTTATGTTTGAATAAACTTAGCTTTAGAGATACAGCAGGGTTAGGAGCCACATATAATTATTTCCAGCTTATCACAATATTCCCAGCAGGTGGTAGAGTCAGAGTCCCTGTACGTAAGCACTATGTTCATCTGGCCAGTAAGAAAAGGAGCTGGAACACACATTTACACATTCATCTCAGTCTGATCACAGTGCATCCCCTCCAACAAACTAAGCTACCTACCCAACAAAGGCTAGTCAAAAAAGTATGAAATAGTTGTCTAAACAATAGCCATGTAGTTGGTATTCATTGCCTATATATACACATACCCATGCTACATGTATATATACATGTATCCTAGTACAATTTTTATGGATTGTTCTTCTAATTTCTGTATCTGCATAGTAAATATTATAAGAAAAAAGCTATAATTACTTAATTGAACTTTGTTAAAGGTATTATGCAAATTCTTCATTTCTATAAACATGATGCCTTCTTTCAGTCTAAATTTTTTTTTGGAACATGTAAACGTAGCTTTTATTTTAGTTGTAACATTAGCTCTATGTGCTTCATTGCAAAGTTCACTCAGGTACCATGCATTAGAACAGACCTCTGTGAGCTCCTCTGGGTTTCCTAAATGAAGTATTGTGAGGTGACAGAAACTAGCTACCCAATGGTCTCCCCTCTGTGCTTCTCATTGTCTTTAGTACATGTTAATCTTCTGAAAATTGTATTCTATATGCAGAAAGAAGGTCAGGAAGTTGTTAGGGCAAAAGACTGACAAAAACAGCTGAAGGTAAAGTTGATAACAGTTGAAGGAAAAAAAAGCTAATCATAATTAACTCTGTGATTCAAGAACAGGGAGTGATATGGTAGCAGAGGAAATCATGTGAACATTAAAACAGTAAGATTAACTTTTCCTTTTTTTTTTTTTTTTTTTTTTTTTCAGTCTTNTTGAACTGTTGTAAGGGAAACCTCCCTTAAAACACCTGGAATTTAGAGTGGGAAAGTCAAAGATTTATAGGAAACACCTTCTCTTTACTATTTGTATCTCTATACTCCTGTTTATTTGTACTTCCTTCTGTACAAGAAAACTCTGATATGGAACAGCCAGCTCCATAAACTTTTTTACAGACTAAGATTTTTTTTTTAATATAAAAGCACAATAATCCAACAAGACTGATGAGCTGTCAAGGGACATGACTCTTTCTTCCTCCACCTCCTCCTGGCTTCTGGGATTTAAAACCCCTTCAATTTTCTCCAGAGTCTGCTTCCTTCCAGACAGTCAGATGTCATCCCCATCCTGGGGTGGAATCTGACCCTTTATTATATTAAAAAATTGTTTCTTTCTCCTAACATTTCTTCTTAACTGGTAACGTGTCATGCATGACACAAATGATCACTACTCATCATGAATTCCTAGCCTAGGAGGAAAAACTAGAGTCCCATTTTGTTTTATCGGATTGTACTTTGATGGTCCAAGACAGGTTTGGGTAAGGCAATTTCCATTATCTGATCATCAGAACATTTATTTCCATTTTTAAAAAAATAAATAAACAAATTTATAGTTCAGCATTTTGTGTATTTGCAGAGCTGAGGTCCTGTGCTCACTTTGAGAGCATGGAGCAGCTGGCGGACCCGGTGGACACATTTCTATCAGTAAAGCAATCCTCGCAGGCTGGGTTTCTACAACTTGAAAAAACGGCTCTTGCGAAACATTCTGACACTGCGAATTTGAAGTCTCCGTGTACCGTGACTTGCCAGAAAATTTAAAATGTTAAATAATCTCTCAAACTTGCCCTAGAAACTCAAGTTGGCTTATTAAAGTTTTTTTCCCTCGTTTGAAAAACTTCTTTGTTTCACTAACGGCAACCCTCCTGTGTTTTGTAGCGTTGTTATTGAACAAGTTTAATGATTTGCTGAGGACCTCATCTAGAGGCATTACCAAGCAGCTCGAGATTAGAAACGTATGGTGGTAGAGGCTCTCCTAGAATAAATGAAAATATTTTATTCAGCTACCGAGAAGGGTCTCCAGAGATCAAATTAGAAGCTAGCTGTGAAGGGAGATGTTTAGGCATGCTCTGGAATTATTTATCAGCATTTTCTGCTTGTGTGAGAATAAGCAGACATTACGTTTAAATTAAACAAAGAGGGAAAGAAAACAAGTTTTTTTTTTTCCAGTAATTTGACTGCTAATGATATTTCTGAATTATTCTGAGCTTAATAGTTTAAGTAATTTGCAATGATAATAATTGTTCCTGTTAAAGCTCCAATAGTGTCAATTTTTTTTCTTTTTGCCAAGATTAACCCCCTTTAAAACCTTTAATGGACAAATTAAATTGCAAATTTATTGTGGGCTTTGTTAATTTTTAAATTTGTTTTCTTCTTGACATTTCTTTTAATTTAATTTAATTTTATTACATTCATCAACAATTTGAGAAACTAACTTAAAAGTCCATTAAAAAGAAATAAATGTTCTTTATGTTGCACTTGTTTGTCTTTATTTATAATGAGGCTGAGCTTGTAGATAGACTAAAGGCAGCTTAATTATTACTTTCAACATTAATGTGCTTTTTTCATGCACTCATTCAAAATAAGTATGCTTTTAGAGTTTTTAGAAAGAAGTAAACTGTTAACATGGAGTTGCAATAGTCCCTTAAATAATTAAATAAAAGAAACAGACCATATCTCAAATTAACACAGAAACCTATATTTTAAATAACACTTAGGTAGTGAACTTGTGCTAAAAGCAATTAAACTTTGTTCTTAAAAGAAGACCGCATATTATTGCAAATAATTGGCAATTGAAATATTTTCATGTGAAATGCAGCAGGTTAATAAACTAGAAACTAAAACCCTAAGTGCTACGGCTGCTTTTCATATTGAGGGGATGTAAATATAAAGGCTGACATTTTGTCAGCCAGTAAATTGTCTTTCTCCTGTCCTGAACGAAGTCACCCTATCAATCATCCGCGTAGAAAGGAGCAGGACCACTGTGGCTCCCCTGGACAGTCACCATTTCACGAGGGTTTGATGGACGCCACTGCTGCTGGGAACTCACATTGGTATTTTTGAATGTTTTGCCTTCATATTAACTAGTTTTAAAAGGATTTGGATATCTATTCTCCAATAATTTCAATTAATTTATTCCATTGTGACTTAGAATTAAAGTGTACCTTAAACTTTAAGAAGGTGTGAAAGGTAAAAAAAAAAAAAAAAAGGGAGCTAAAGCGAGGTGAAGACTTGATAAAACATGATGTGATGCTTTCCTGGCCAAAGGAAAACATTCTTAACATTTGCAAAAACAAACAAATATGTGTGTGTGTGTGTGTGTGTATACACATGTACATACATACACATATACATATATATATACACATGTGCAATATATTTCATATGTGTGATTTGAGAAGGAGAGTTAATTTGGTGTCACTGTTTTCTTAATCTGAAACATCACAAACAATGACTTCTAAACACTTTAGGATGATATTCTCAACCCTCAGCTAAAACTCTTAATAGTGCTTGGGAATCCAATAATTATAAGATAAGGTATTAAAACAGTCAAGAAGGCAATGCAATACTGTAAATTAAAATTAGGAAAAGGACTTATTCACTGATACAAATCAGGGGAACAATTCAAATAACAGACATGATTAGTAGATATTTAGCAAATGTTTTCATATCAGTTTCTTTTTAAATATTCTTAGATAGGGGTGCCTGGGTAGCTCAGTCGGTTAGGTGTTTGACTCTTTATTTCAGTTCAAGTCATGATCTCATACTTCATGAGTTCAAGCACTATGTGGGGCTCTGCTCTGACAGTGTGGAGTCTGCTTAGGATTCTCTCTCTCCCTCTCTCTGTCCCTACACTGTTTGTGGGCTCTCTCTCATAATTAAATACATAAATTTAAAAAACAAAATAAAATGTTCTTAGATGTGATTTACACTTATACCTGCCTGTGGCTTTTTCTTTTTTTTTTATGTTTATTTTTTGAGAGAGAGACAGACAGAGATAGAGCAGGAGCTGGCACTGGGGGAGCGGGGGCAGGGGCAGGGGCAGGAAGGAGCAGAGAGAAAGAGAAAGTGAGAGACACAGAATCTGAAGTAGGCTCCAGACTCCGAGCTGGACTCAAACACACAGAGATCAACCTGAGATCATGACCTGAGCTGAAGTTGGACACTTAACTGACCGAGCTACCCAGGGGCCCCTATCTGCCTGTGTTTTGACCTTACATTGCTTATTTCCCTGCTAGTGACTAAAGTCCCTCGGATTTCCAATAAATGCATATTTGTGATTATATCTTTTGCACAACTGTATATTTGATATGTTAGCTCTTCCTAAAGTATAACGAATTGGTTTGCAGTATTCTCACAGGTAGTGACAACTACTTTCAAATATTTTCTACTTATTTCTTCTATAATCTATTGCATGTCTTTCTCTTTGTCCCTTTTCTTATCGTCGTTCATGATGTTCCAATAAGGGCACAGAAATTTTAACAAAGTGCATTCTTATTTTAACAAAGGTGCATTCTTATTCATGATAGAATTCATGAGCCATATGTGTACCACCATTAACTGGGCAGTACTGATGAAAGCTAAGCTTGAAAAGTCCTTGCAGATAGCATTAGTGTCTGGTTGAGCACTGATTTTAATCATTGTATATATTTATCTTGAGTCCTTAGAGGTGAGGTGCTCTTCTACATGATAATCTTCCTAATAAGCATATCTATGTGTCTAATTTATAAACTGCCAATCCTATTCTCTCCCCTATCTAGATCCCTTGGTCCACTTCTTTGAACATCTCTCTAATTTCTTTCCAGTATCTTTTCTTTGTTTCATCATATCACAGGATTCTTTTTTAGATCACATCTGCCTTGAGAAAATCTTTTCTATTTTAATCCAACTGTCCAGTTTATCCATATCTGTATCCTATTTGGTGAGCACTGGGGGTGGGGCTGGAAGCACACAATCTAGCTGATTGGTGTCATTCTAATTAAATTGCCACCAGGCTCTTGTAGGACTCTTTTTCGTATTTTCTTCTTTTTTTTTTAATTTTTAAATTTATTTTTGAAACAGGGAGAGACAGAGCACAAGCAGGGGAGGGGCAGAGAGAGGGAGACACAGAATCTGAAACAGGCTCCAGGTTCTGAGCTGCCTGCACAGAACCTGATGCAGGACTTGACCCCACAAACCGTGAGATCATGACCTGAGTGGACGTAGGACCCTTAACTGACTGAGCCACCCAGGCGCCCTCCTTTTTGTATTTTCTTACTTCAACTTTCTTACTTCTTTTCCACTCTCCTCAAATATTTGGGCGCATGATCTTGCCCCCTATTTTGACAGATGAATAGATTCCTACTCCACAAAGAAATCAGTACTAGGAAACTCTGTCTACATCTCATTGCCAAACTACAAACATTCCTTTCCTCCTTCCCTTCTATTAAAAATGAGGGTGTGTCCTCCCTTGAGTTGAAAAATAACCTCTCTATATCTGCGTCTGATATCCACCCTTCTTGCCTTCTCAGAAAACTGAAGCCCTTCACCCATTCTACTGACTTCTACACTTTGACATTTAAATATCCTGAGGACTTTCTCATCTTAAATACAAAAAAGCAAAATAAAATAATAAAATAAAATAAAATAAAATAAAATAAAATAAAATAAAATAAATCTTCTTCCATTTCAAGTTCCCCCAGCTACAATTCTACTTCTCTCCTGTAAATGTTTCCACATAGTTCTCATCTGTGTACTGCCTCCCCTTCCTCACTTACCATTCATTTCTCCAGATACTGCAGCACTTCACAGAGTGCTCTCACCAGAATGACTACTGACTGGTCACACTAAACCTTATGGATCCTTCTCAGTCCTCATCCTACTTCATCCCTGGGTACCGTTTGGAAGCACTGACTAATCCCAGAGTGGAGTAGTTGGGACAAAGACCATATGACTCACAAAGCCTAAAATATTTACTCTCTGGCTTTTTGCAGGAAAAGTTTGACAACTTCTGCTGTATTTCACACTTTAAAAAAAAAGTCTCTCTTTAGCTACTGCAACTTGTCTCCTTACTAGGTTTCACTTTTTACTAGATCTTTTACATGTTCATGTTCATCCATGTTATACCCTGGGTTCTTTCATCTTCTTCATCTATACAGTCTCTCTGAAAGATTCCACCTGCACTGCATGTATAGGATCTTCGCATACTAGCTGATCTATGTGTTGATAACTCCCAAATATGTATATCCGGCTGAAACATCTGAGTCTCAGAAACATGTAACTACTACAAAGATTCTTCTACTAGATTATCTTCTAGGCTTCTAAAATTCAACAAACACACAATTGAGCATACCACCTAATCTACTCTCCAACCTGTTCTTTCTTTGTCTTCCATCTTACTGAGGGGTACCACTGAGTTATCTGAGTCATCAACTGAGATTCCATAATGGCTTTCTCTTGCCCTTTATATCCAATTTATCAGAATATGTTTTGAGTTCTTACTATACCTCAAGTCATCTCAATCTCTGATATGAATTATTTCAAAAGCCAACTAATGCTCTCTTTGTCCAAGCTTGTCAATCTTATCAGTATTCATGAGTCAGCATATACAGCATATACTCTTTTTCTCCCCCACACCTACCCATATCTTCCTACTCTAATACACACACACACACACATGCACACACACACACACAAACACACACACACACTCAGCCAGCTAACTCTGGATTCAGGCTTCCATTTGTCCTCAAAGATTTTACTGCCCTCCATAAATTCCTCGAGGCTACTCTAGACAGATTACTGTCTCTTTTTATGTTTCCCAATTTTCCATGCTTCCCCTTGTCATAATAATTTTCGTATTCATTCCCTCTACTATATACTCTAAGCCCATGACAGACAAAGATTATGCCAGCCTTCTTCACCATGCTCCATTTAGCAAGTTGTACAATATTTGGCTTAAAGTAAACACAAAATAATCTTATTATTATTATGAATCATAAGGTTTTGTCAGTTTGGGGAATCATTTATAATAATCATTCTTTCTGAAATAACCAAAGACTTTTTATATAATANATCTTCTTCCATTTCAAGTTCCCCCAGCTACAATTCTACTTCTCTCCTGTAAATGTTTCCACATAGTTCTCATCTGTGTACTGCCTCCCCTTCCTCACTTACCATTCATTTCTCCAGATACTGCAGCACTTCACAGAGTGCTCTCACCAGAATGACTACTGACTGGTCACACTAAACCTTATGGATCCTTCTCAGTCCTCATCCTACTTCATCCCTGGGTACCGTTTGGAAGCACTGACTAATCCCAGAGTGGAGTAGTTGGGACAAAGACCATATGACTCACAAAGCCTAAAATATTTACTCTCTGGCTTTTTGCAGGAAAAGTTTGACAACTTCTGCTGTATTTCACACTTTAAAAAAAAAGTCTCTCTTTAGCTACTGCAACTTGTCTCCTTACTAGGTTTCACTTTTTACTAGATCTTTTACATGTTCATGTTCATCCATGTTATACCCTGGGTTCTTTCATCTTCTTCATCTATACAGTCTCTCTGAAAGATTCCACCTGCACTGCATGTATAGGATCTTCGCATACTAGCTGATCTATGTGTTGATAACTCCCAAATATGTATATCCGGCTGAAACATCTGAGTCTCAGAAACATGTAACTACTACAAAGATTCTTCTACTAGATTATCTTCTAGGCTTCTAAAATTCAACAAACACACAATTGAGCATACCACCTAATCTACTCTCCAACCTGTTCTTTCTTTGTCTTCCATCTTACTGAGGGGTACCACTGAGTTATCTGAGTCATCAACTGAGATTCCATAATGGCTTTCTCTTGCCCTTTATATCCAATTTATCAGAATATGTTTTGAGTTCTTACTATACCTCAAGTCATCTCAATCTCTGATATGAATTATTTCAAAAGCCAACTAATGCTCTCTTTGTCCAAGCTTGTCAATCTTATCAGTATTCATGAGTCAGCATATACAGCATATACTCTTTTTCTCCCCCACACCTACCCATATCTTCCTACTCTAATACACACACACACACACATGCACACACACACACACAAACACACACACACACTCAGCCAGCTAACTCTGGATTCAGGCTTCCATTTGTCCTCAAAGATTTTACTGCCCTCCATAAATTCCTCGAGGCTACTCTAGACAGATTACTGTCTCTTTTTATGTTTCCCAATTTTCCATGCTTCCCCTTGTCATAATAATTTTCGTATTCATTCCCTCTACTATATACTCTAAGCCCATGACAGACAAAGATTATGCCAGCCTTCTTCACCATGCTCCATTTAGCAAGTTGTACAATATTTGGCTTAAAGTAAACACAAAATAATCTTATTATTATTATGAATCATAAGGTTTTGTCAGTTTGGGGAATCATTTATAATAATCATTCTTTCTGAAATAACCAAAGACTTTTTATATAATATACTATTATGAGCAACATTTACTCCAATTCTTGCTTTAGTTTTTAGAAGACCCTATGTCTCATCTGGTGCCACTCATCAAAATGGCCAATTGTGAATGTGAGTGATGCTGGTCTGTGTCTATTACAGAAGAAACACCTGTACCCATGGATCCTCCTTCCTCTGTAGAGGTTTGTGTACAGGGTTTTTGTATACACAGAAAAGTAATCAACTGCTTTGCAGGGTGCTGCTGGGCACTATGACGCTGTGANTTTTTCAAAAGCAGCATGGCTGTGTATAATCACTATGCTTTGCATTTTTAAATATCATTGTCTGTAATTGAGGTATGTTTCACAAATGAAACATATTGTTTTATGAATGTTATAAGTATAATCAATCAGTGTATGGTATGACATAAAGTTATGGGGAATGCTTAATAAATAGTAATTTATTAATCAATCTGAAGGGCTAACAGTAATGGATTTCTGTTCTAAATAAAAGACTTACACATTGTCATATTATCCCATGTTATCTAAATGGGTTTCCTTAAAGCAGAAAGAATTCTAAGCCACAAGACTACTCCTCACTGGAAAAATGCAGGTCCGTTTCAAGTTACAGATTTATGAGACAAAAACATCTTTGTTTTCCCAATTTTTAGAGTTTATCCAATTTTTATGACTAAATTTAAAACCTGGCAAAAGAAGGGCATATAATAAAAACTGGGGCACACTCCTCACAGTAAGCAAGTGAATAGATCGCCTGTACAGCTTCTTATTGATAATGAATTCTCCATTTACTAAGGGAGACAGAGTGAAGCGTTTCTTGGCAAATTACATTCTCCTCTGTGCTGCTGCCAAATGAAATACTTGAACAAGTGCAATCCCACATCCTACGCTTGATCCAAGTCTAATGTCACTATATTTGGAATGAAACATTGCTCAAAAGTTGGTAACAAAAATGTTTTTGTTTTTAACAGGTCTCAACTGTTTCTCTTCTCCTTCATATCTTGCAAATACTGTGCTTCAGATTCTTACGAGAAGAATCTGAAGAGAATTATTTACCATTTCCACATCAAGTCTTTGCCCATGAGTAACCACATTTTATCACTATGGTTTTAATTCATAGAAGACATTTCAAGAAATGTTATGTCTCCTAATGACAGAGGAAACGAAACAAAAATTCATCATACTAATCTCATGTTTCTGCCAGCAGAGTTACAAAGCATTTGGGGAATCCAAGCACAATGGGTGTGCCGAGATAGCCTCAAAGCAATGATGTTCGCATATTAATAACAACACTCAAACTGTTCCCAGTTTGTCTTTTCTTGTATACTGATTTTATTACAGCAGTGCTCACTTCAGGAAGCATCATCTCCCTCTTTCCTCACACACAGAACCAATGTTCTGCTCCACTTTCAGAAAGCCTATGCTTTTACCTAATGGAGCCTTTCCTTCACCCCCATGGAAGGCTTCAGTATCCCCGGAACAGGTCATTAAGTTTAAGTAGAGGAGGTTAATATGGAAGGGAAATGAAAAAGAAAGCGGACGTGGTACCTAACCATAATTGTAAAAACATGCTCTTAGGATACAGGGAAATTTGAACTTAATCCCAGCTCAACCCCTTCTAAATGAGACATCATAACCCTAAAGATGGCAATACTTAATGGAAGCAGATATGGTTGATAAGTAAGAAAACTCTATTCTCAATCCCCTCAACTGTCTTTTCTACATGATGCTACAAATGGTAAACGGCCCCTTTCCCAGACACCTTTGCAGAAAGGAGTGGTTATACAAATGGTTCTGGTCAATAAATTATAAACAGAAATCTGCTTGGTGGCTCATGGGAAAATGTTTGTTTCCCTCATCTTAGAGATAGATGTCCTTGGTCTCTCTTACACTCTTTTATTCTTGCCTTGAACACGGATGCAATACCTGGGCAGAAGCAGCCATAGTCTGACCAACTGTTTGTTCATGAGATAACTTTCTAGGGATGGGGGCAAAATAGAATGCCAGAAAAAAACCAGAATTTATTGTCTTATTGAACTGCTACAATAGTATTGAACTACTTACCTTTAGATTACAAGTTATGTGGGAAAAATTATTTAGTTTTTTATAACCATATTTCAGTCAGTTACCTATATACCCAGCAAAGTCCTAACTGATATAGTAACACAAACATTCTTTATTTAAGGCACTTACTAATTTTATCACAGCACCCTTAGGCCAAAAGAAACATCTAACAGGTTCTATTTATTAGCTAGTAAGTCCAAAACTTAATATATATTTACATATTAACAATTTAGTACTTATTGGACATAGCACAACTTCTCAAACTTTGGAATTAAGCTTGATTCCAAAGATCATGGCTACTGCCACCATCATTTCCTGTTCCACAAGACATTTTGCATAGCATTTTATTTTCATTATAGTAACCACTGAAAATCCAGCTTCACAAAGTTCTGATGTCAATGAAAGATATGATGTCACTGTAGCAAACTAGTCAGAAACCAAATGTGAACTACCTTGAGATACTGGTTTGTACAGTGACTAACTGACGTCACTGTAATCTTTTAGAATATTGTTGCCCTTTGCCTTTGTGAGTTTGCCTTGACCTGCCATTTGGGACTCACAGCCATAACTTCCAGATGTGTTATGATACAATAAATGTAAATAATAAGTGCCAGTAGCTAGCATATAATAGGTCGGCAATTAATTGTAGATGTTATTATTAGTAGTATAGATCTCATCAATTTTTGGACACACTTTCATGCGTGTCTCTCCATAATCAAATAATTTCAGTCTCTGAAAATAGGAAATACACTGTTCCTTGTTCTGTGTCACGAGCAATACAGAGCATGAAAATCAAAACATAGTATTTGGTGGAGTCCACACCACACGCAAATATATACAGATACATATCCTTATAAAGGTGAAAGCAGCTGCTGGGAGGCAGAGATCCAGTATACCAAATCCAAATAGAACACTACATTTCACTACATACAAATATTAGATCAATATGTTGTACACACGAAACTAAGATGTTGTGTGTTAATTACATCTCAATTTTAAAAATATCATACCACAAAGATAAAACTACCATAAGCTAATTCACCACTAGGAATTTTATCCTAATGCCTTACTCACAAGTGCGCCTGCTCACCTGGCACTATTGAGAGGCTTGAGATAGAGAAATGTATAAATGTAAAGAGCATTCCTAGCCTTCAATGAGCCCATATTCAAGAATTTACTATTTCAGGGGCACCTGTGTGCTCAGTCAGTTAAGCGTCTGACTTCGGTTCAGGTCATGATATCACGGTTTGTGAGTTCGAGCCCTGCATCGGGCTCTGTGCTGACAGCTAGCTCAGAGCCTGGAGCCTGTCTTTGGATGCTGTGTCTCCCTCTCGCTCTGACCCTCCCACGCTCATGCTGTCTCTCTCTCTCAGAAATAAATAAAAAGCATTAAAAAAATTAAAAAAAAGAATTTACTATTTCAGGGTTGGATTTGCCTTTCTGTAATTACTCTCCCATTAGAAAGACAGAATTCCTGGGACACCTGGGTGGCTTAGTCGGTTAAGTGTCCGACTTTCGCTTAGATCATGATCTCGCGGTTCGTGGGTGAGAGCCCCGCGCCCTGCGTCGGGCTCTGTGCTGACTGCCAGCTCAGAGCCTGGAGCCTATTTCGGAGTCTGTATCTCCCTCTCTCTCTGAGCCTCTCCTGCTCACGCTGTCTCTCTCTCTCTCTCCTAGAAATAAATAAAAATATTAAAAAAAAAAGAAAGAATTCCTAATAGTGTTTGAATTCTCACTTTTTTACAACTGTTTATGTTTTTCACAACTGACTATGAGTGTAGGTTGCTCCGGTACAATAAAACATCAAAGCCCTAGCTACTCTCCATTCAGGGTGAATGATGTTACCTTCAACCTTGGTTTGAAGCTTTTGCTGTACATTAGCTCAATGACCAACCCCCTTCCCAGATAATGAGTCTTTTCTAACATTAGGAACTGGAAACCCAGCTTTTGTTTTTCTAAGCTAAATTCTTGCTGCTGTCAACTAGACAAGATGTCTCGGCTGTCCAAATACTTCATGTTTAATGACTCCAGGAAATAAAAGTCTATCTCACCCAAAAGTCTTCAAGATCACATATTATATACTTAATGTGAACCAAAGGTCAATTCTTTGGAGCAGTGAGATGTAGAGAAACACAAGTCTGTACTTGCCAAGGTCATTGTTTGCTTGGAGAACTTCAAGACATTTCCAAATAAATTAGATAAATTAGACCATTTCCAAAGAAGCATGGAAGCCACAGGTTTGAAGACTAGCTAAAAAGATTGTGTCATACAACAAAGCCATCAGCTTCTGGGAAGCAAAAGCATCAGGAGGCCCAACCAATGGGAAATGCAGCAATGAGAAAAAAGTTGGTCCAGAATGTGAGAAAGTGTGGTGTAAGCAGTGAAACCCAGAGTGGTGGCCAAGGATGCAGAGTGATTGTAAAATGCAAACCTCCTCTCATCAGAAGTACATGCAGCCCCTATAGAAAGTACTATAGAAACAGAGGCATTCAGGCCTACACAAATGTAATTAATTCCCTTTGCAGCATTTTCAAATATAAAAAATAAAACTCTATAGGAACTCATTACCTTCTCTTCCTATTTCCTCACATAGGCAAATTACTCTCTCATTTGAAATTGATAGGTTAGATAGGCATAGTAAGTAATTCAGGAAGCTAACAATATGCGTTACTCAATTCTTCCTTCTTTTGGTTCTTTCCATTCCCCCTATTCCTTCCTTCCTTTAATGTCATTCCTTCCCTCTAATTTGGGAATAAGAATGCTGAAAACTGGAGGATTACATGATGTCGCTGAATTTGCTTTGTGCAATTTGCAAATCCTGCCATTTCATAAGGAACATCACACATAACTCTTTGCATATGAGTTTCTCAAGACATTTGTCTCAGTAACTTGCATACTTCAAGGTGCAAGATTTGTTTGATTACTTATTTATTATGACATGAAATTTTAAATTACATTACTTGATACTGGGCCAAATAGCACTTAAACTATATATATATACATATAGTATATATATATGTATATATATAGTTTAAATTTCTTACAATTTTTTAAAAAATTTCCTACAATTNAATTCACGTGAAGAACTAGTGAACAGTAAGCCAAATCAGTAGCTTAGAAACCCGAGATACCATATGTATTAAACTCATTCTGTGACCAGGCTGACCCCTTGTCCTCTATTTCTTCATCTGTGAGTTGGTAAAATAACATCTTCCACTTACCTGCTTTAAAGTGAAGATTAATAAGACAAAACTTGCAGTGGGATCAAAATGTATTAAATAAGTACTGTAATTTTCAAGGAAAATATTATGGGTATTTGTGTCACACACAGTAATGGAAATGGCAATTGTTTACTCCAGGGACCCTGGCTACATTATCCTTGAATTATTTGCATCCTGATAAATGATTAGCATGCCAATGAGTATTTATTCCCCAAAGAGCCTTTGTAAAGGTTTCTCTCTAGTTTTCCTATCAGGTGTATATGGTACCCTACGATAACAAAAATGTAGAACCTCAAAAGGTCTGTGAAGTGAGCTATCCTTTTTTTCCCTTTGCAACATTCTTTTGGAGCATTAGTGAATGTTTTATTTTTCATTTGCCAGCTTGTTGCTCACGAGTTCTTCTCAACTGTGTAAGTTTTTTCACTCATTTATATCTTTATTTACTTCTTCCAAGCTTACACCACCATCACCTTCCTCACTGTATACCAATGGTCTTTTCTATCTCTTGCTTGAATGACATAAAGGCTCAGTCCCCTGATAAAAGATGAAAAAATAGTCTAAGTCAGAATTTTTTTCCCCACTCCAGTGTTTTGCATTTGACTTTTATCCATATGCAACCAACATGAAAACAGAAAAGAAAACTCTTCTTTAGATTGCAAATAAGGCTTTGCCTATTTGAGTGAATTCTAATTCTTCTGTTCTTCTCTGGAGTAATATTCATTATTCAGATCTCCCCAGAGATGGTATTCCCAATGTCTGCCTGGATTCAGCTACTGCACTGAGGGCACACATTTGATCTGAGATTCTGCAGACAGATATTGCAAATAAAAATAAGTCGATCCTCTCAAGGGTGTTCTTACACTAGTTGAAATATAACTTGAAAGGTTAGTGGGGAAGGGGTTAGTTCCCAAAGGGAGATGCTGTTTCCCCACACTTTCTTGTTGGAGGATGAAGACGCTAATTGGAAAACTAGAAGTTCTGGGGGATTTGCAAGTGGAACAGGTGAAAATGTAACCGGTGATAATTAAAGGCTAATTATCTTCAACCCACAATTGGCCACAGGAGGTTATTCTGAGCCACTTAAAAAGAGAGCCTGAGAGAGAGAGAGAGAGAAAAAAAAGACATACAGAAAAATATACAATTCTTTTCTACACCTGTGTCGTTAACTGTAGACAGGGATTGAACCTGTGTAGTCACTGATGGTTAATGCTTTCCTCACCACACCCTCCCCAGTTACTTTCCCTCCCAAATTTGTCTTAGGGATTAGTGTATCTTACTTCAGCATTAACAGGATTTATCTAGTTTAAAGTTCATCTGTTGATTAGAAAATAGGTATTCCTCTCATATCCTCAAGAAAACAATTTCTGACACACAAAGTCATCGTATTAACTCTTCTGGAAAGCTCAGGAATATAAAATGCTTCCTTGGATCTCCTTTTTAACAATGTCTTCTGCAGCATCAAGGTCAAAAGGCCCCCTTTCTGGCTGAATTTGGTTTTACTTAGACACGTATGTATCAGGAGAGAGTCCTAACCTTCTCTAAGAAGCCCCACACTTGTGTTAGGTGGTATGAGTGTAGACCAAGAGAAATCGATTGGCAGAATCTTCACTCCAGTAGTGATGGCCTTGTGAATGTTCCCCCAGCAGTATGGGGGCACAGACTATATCCCTTACACTGTTGTTCCCTCCTCAGCCTCTAAGTGGGCCAAGTCTTCTCTCCTGAACTTTCTTCCCCCATTCATATGACACCCTCAAAACTGAAATGTTCATACATAACCCTATATATACCCTGACTAAAGTCAAGTGATCCAGAAATGAGCACTGATCTAAGCTAGGAATATAAGGGAACTCCCATAGGAGTTTTAAAAATGAATCTGACTGACAAAGGTAAACCCTATCAGGTGGGAAAAAAAATTGTGCGATAAAACTTGGAAGCTGTCAACCTGTTTTCCACTATGTGAAAAAAAAATCATTTTATAGTAAAAGAGAATTAAGATGATAGGCAGGAGGTAACAAGCACCAGAGAAGAAAAAAAGTCCTGTTACCTTTGGAGCCCCTAATATTTTTTACTCCAAAACCATCCACACTCTATGGTTTAAACAGTCAATCCTTCCTTTTTGACTAAAATAATCCAAGTTAGGATTTTGTCATTAGAACTGAAAGACTTCTAAATGAAGCCATAATGAGATGTACTTTAGGAATATTAACTAAGTTTTCTTTTTGTATCATCATTGCCAATGCACATACCTCCTGCCATCAACAAAGAACAGAGCATCCTCCCTTGTGGCTGAGCCCTGCTTTAGAGGAAAGGAGAGATACACCAGATGGGTTTGCAGAGGTCTAAGAGTAAAAGGGACTTATTTCTTGCCACCCTGGTGATGTTTGAGTTGGCACTATACTGTGACTTCCAGAGAAGTAGTACAGCCATTCTGGAAAACAATTTGGCAGTTCTTAATGAAATTAAGTGAGCACTACCCAATGGTCTCATTTCTTGGCATATACCTCAGATACCCAAGCATGCTAACCAATGCACTGCTTGTGTTTGCAGGAAATTGGCCACAGTCTAGTTGTCTGTCACTAGGGAAATGGGTAGGTTTAAGTTGAACCATATGAAATTGCCAATATTTGACCATTTTTACTATATGAAAATATCAGTTTCATATAGTTCAACAAACTAAAATGTTGTAGATATATACTAATTATCAGGTAGGTAGAAACAAACAAAAATACTAAATCTTCCTACAGGAACATGGATATATATAAGATGAGACTTATAGCATGATGCCACTTATATAAGTTAAAAACACAAATACAAGAATATAGTACATATTAACATATATTGTCAGAATAGATACATCTATAAGGATACATACCAAACACTATTAATAGGAATAAGAATCTGGGATAACAGAGAAAAATCAACAAACAAAAAAATGCAAACAGAAGTGTTTTACATGGGCCAATGATGATAACGTATCATGGACTAGGGAGCAATAAACCAAATTCTCTGCACCTGAGGAATAATAAGAGCAAATGAGGCAGAAAGTCAAGAAGAAAGAAATAGAAAGAATAAAGGTCCCTATATCAACATAAGCCTTCATCAAAAAGCAGAAAATGAGAGGAGATGTGTCTAGGAAAAAAGGACCTGAAATGGATCCCCAAGATTTGCATAGTTCCGGAAGACACTGGTGGTCTCTCTGGATATTTTCCAGGTTTTCTAGAGAGCCAGATGAGACCAAAGTAGAGGAGAGATCAGATGCCAGATAAGATGCTATCTCTTTGTGGTGACGAGACGGACACCGTCAGTGTATGTAGCATGAATAATAGAAGCGAGGGCCAACATCAGCTGTGGATGGAAGTAGTTAAGGCTGTAGAAAATGAAACCAACGATCAAAGACCTGACATCATGATTCACATTTCTGCAGAGTCTAGAAGAGGCCCAAGGTTACTCACCGTCAAGAAGGTGCCTATATTCTCAACATCGGTGTGCCATACAAATCATATGGATTACACAAACCTTCTAATTTAGATGTAATCTGAGGGCAAGTGAGAGAGGGACATCCTTAATTTTAGTCAAAACCAGAAACGGCTAACACTAACTTGAATTTACTTATGGAAGTTTGACTGAGTCATATATAGGGGCTCAAGTTATAAATTACACTTAGTAATAGAAAAAAATAAATAAAAAGAAAAAATAATATAGAAAAAAATTAAAAAATAGAAAAAATAATTTCATACACATATATTTTGAAATTTATAATATATACGNGCCTATAACTCATTTTAACTATTAAATTTATCCATGAATTCACATTCAATATAGCATGTAAATTTTGCTCTGTATGCCTCATTTTTGCACAGCAAAATATTACAGGCATCTAGAAACAACGTCAGAAGCTTTCATTGAATAGACATGCCACCAGCATTTCAAAGTAAATAACACATTCATTAGAAACTGATATGTCAAAAGCTAATAATTATTCTTGGTTCATTCTTCACTCAATTTGGGGGGATTGGGAGTGGGGTGGGGGGAGTGTGCTTTGCAGTTGGAGACCAGTAGCTTTGCAAATGATGCAATCCATTGAAGAGGAAAGGAGCCTCCTATTATTTATTTAAAAACATTTTTTTAAGTTTATTAATTTCAAGAGAGATGGAGAAAGAGTGCATGAGCAGGAGAGGCACAGAGACAGACAGACAGACAGACAGACAGACAGACAGAGAGAATTCCAAGCAGGCTCCATTATGTTGGTGCAGAACCCTATGCAGGGCTCCATCCCATGACCTGGGGCTCATGACCTGAGACGAAAGCAAGAGTTGAAGGCCCAACCAACTGAGCCACCCCCTGGTGCCCCAAGCAGCTTCCTTTTAATGGCACAGCTCTAACTTGATCTAACTAGACCAGTATCAGGGAGAGGCAGCAATGCCACCCTCATTACATACCACAGCATGTCTACCTTTCACAAAAGTAGAATTTTTCTTAGAAGAATTCATCCTGCAGGATACTGGTTCTGAACCAAATGAACACACTTAAAGAATTGAGCTCAGGAAAAATTCAGGGCCAAGTGGGAAATTTGGCTCTTCAAGTGTAGTATTTGTTTTTTGTTTTTTCAAATGTTTTATTTATTTCTAGGAGAGAGAGAGACAGCGTGAGCAGGGGAGGGTCAGAGAGAGAGGGAGATACAGACTCTGAAATAGGCTCCAGGCTCTGAGCTGGCAGTCAGCACAGAGCCCGATGCCGGGCTCGAATCCACGAACCTCGAGATCATGACCTAAGTGAAAGTCAGACGCTTAACCGACTAAGCCACCCAGGCGCCCCTCAAGTGCAGTATTTGAAAAAGTAGGTTTGAATAGAAAAACAATGAGATATCGCTAGGGGTACATCACTAGTTTGTAAAAACTAATTGTGTTCAAGAGTAGAATCCATTTCCATCAAAATTCAAAATTAAACTCTATTAAATAAATCACGTGACATCAGAGGGGCCCTGGCTGATATTACTTTAGAGAGCTTATTGGAGGCCCTGATGCTCAGACCCACTCAAAGCAAGAAGCCCCCCCCAAGGCTTTGCAACATCCAAAAACTTTGCCAAGCATACTTTGAAATGACTGAGTAGAGTAACTATAAAAATATGATCATAAAAAGAAAACCCACACCAAAAGCTACTTTTTATTTATATCTTCCTAGTGCTGAACTCTTAATCACATCACCTCTGTCAATCTTTCTAGCACCCTTAATCCTCAAGTTACAGATAAGCAAATTATGGTTCCAATAGGTTAAGTCGGTTGCCAATATTACTAAGCTAATTATTGGCAAAGTTGGAATAGAAACACAGGCTGCCAGGGTCTGGAAATCTGAGCTATTAATCACTCAGACTATAGACATTTATATTGGGGGACTTCTTGGTCAATGATGATGTTAATGGAGAATAAAAGGGGCACTAAGTGAAGAAAAGGTTTCTTGGGAAGGGAAGGGCAGGGCAATAGTGCTTTCATTCAGGACAGATTGTGTGTAAAGTGACTTTGAGATTTCCAAATGGACTTACGTAAGCACCTGGAGTTGGGAGTGCAAGAGAGGTCAAAGGTAGGAAGGTACAGATTTTAGAGCAAACTCTAGGGGATAGTTGAATGTTATATAGGAAAATCATATATAGAGAGAAGGATGTTACTAAAGCCTCAGAGAACATTAGCACTGAAGGAGTATTTGAAAGAAGGGGAGTCCTTATCATAAGGTAAGAAAGAGTGTATTTGCAGAAACCTGACCGGAAGAGGAACATGTGAGCATCATGACTGGGAGGGCTTGCTATTTTTTCTTTCCTGCTTTATTCACTAAGGACCTGAAATAATGTCCCAAGTACATGAACTTATGCCTGGTACACAGCAAAGGTCAATGAGTAGTTGTATAACATAGTGATGGAGAGGAAATGTTGCAGGGAAGAAACTTTGCACTTGAAATGATCGGGGATCACATACAGATGATGTCATTCAAATATCCTTAACACATTCATTTCCCAAACAGAAACTGAACATAGTCTACATGCTTCGATTTTTTTCTCAAATTTGAAAAAGGAAGAGTTAATTGTACAATTTTCTATGACTAAAAAAAATACTAAATATTTCAGGTATTTCTACACGCTTGCGTATTTTCAAACTAACTTTTTAAAAAAGAAGATAATTAGACAACTTCCCATGACTAAAAATACTAAATATTTCAGAAATTTCTTACTAAAAATTTATTTCCTATTGAGATCAATGGTAAAGTTAACTAATTTCTGAAGAAATAAAAGGCCTGAGAGTTGTATTAGTTTTTAGGCTTAGTTTTGCCTCCTTTGACACACACCTACACGTTAGCGCGTTTTCATTAATTTTTCAGTTGGCCTATGATTTATGAAGCAGTTAATATGAATTTAGGAATTATCTGCTTCCAAAAATGCATCATAATTTGTGTCTAAGTAACAACTGTTTCAAAAAAGAAAACCACAGTCATCACTCGGTTGTGTTGGCTGACAAACCTGGAGTAATTAATCTTTGTTTTCAGTGAATATTTTATTAAATTAATTTTCAAAAATATGTGCAAATTACAGTTTAAAAAAAGCTTTTATGTGTGACAGTGAAATGTAATGAAATGTACTCAGGCCCAGACATAAGCACCTGCCAAGATTTGAAAAATGAACTGCTTTTTTCCTTTTTTTTTCAACCGGGAGAAATCCAGAGGCCTAGAAGTTTGCCAAACGAATAGATGCAGGCATGGGCATTGTTACCTACTTGAGCAGATACTCTGCACCTGACTTTGTTTGTGGCACTGTGACATGGACTATTTCAGGCTTTGAAGACAGGCAGACTTGGGTTTGCATCCTGTTCTTGCCACTTCCTAAAGTGTGGCTTTGAACAAGCTATTTCACTTCTCTTAGCTCGTTTGCTTAATCATAATTTTGAGCTAGACATTAATTGCAGGGTTATGGTAAGTTCTATAAAAGGCATCAACCATACCTTTCTGGTCCAACATTATAGGTCTGACTCTTAGCATAGTAGGAGTTTAAAAATACTTGTTTTGGGGTGCTGGGTGGCTCAGTCGGTTAAGTGTTGGACTTCAGCTTAGTCATGATCTCACGGTTCCTGACTTCAAGCCTTGTGTCGAGCTCAGTGCTGACAGCTCAGAGCCTGGAACCTGCTTAGGATTCTGTGTATCCTCTCTCTCTGCTCCTCCCCTGCTCATGCTCTGTCTCTCTCTCTCTCTCTCAAAAATAAACATTTAAATTTTTTAAAAAAATACTTATTTTATTACTTTGGTGAATGTGCAGGATAACATGTATGCTATCTGGCAATCAGAGAGCACCCAACAAATGCTACTTTCCTTTCCTTCTTCCAGTTAATTATTTGCATCCGTCTGTCTCTCCCCAAATAGTTCTGTTATCAGAACAAATGTGCATTATAAGCTTGAATTGTCAGAATAATTACCTAAACACAAATAGCCCTTTCTCTTTGGAGAGACCATGCCTCCTACATTAAAAATATTATCATTCGTCATAATTTAATGCATTAATAAAAAGCTACCCAAATATTAACCTCAACTCCCCATGGTAGCAGGAATTGCTCTCTTCACTTTCATTCTTTCACATGACCTCCATAAATTCAGAGTTTAATTATAATAGAATTGAGTTTTACCAGGGTTTTGGTTAAATAGATGACAAGGCATGTCAGACATGCTGCCTTGTTTGACGTATATGCCCTTGGCATAACATAGGCCATAGAGGAGTCTACTTATGGTTCTAATGTCAACAGCAAGTGGTATAATGAAATACGCACTGATTGTTACTGAAATTAGGACAACCAACAAGAAAGATTCCAAAGTGAGTTTATTATTTATCTTACATTAAAACTATTATAACATTGAAGCAGTGACATGATTCAATTTAGCTTTGCTTAGAACTATTGATCTTGAATTTTGTACAGAGAAGTCCTTTTGGGCTAAAGCTCTACACAGAAAATCAATTTGCTTAAAATGCTTTCTTTTATACATAATAGCTTACTCATCGAGGACTGAAAAATTCCACATGTGAATAACACCACAGTCTCCTTCTTGCCAATCACTAGAAGCACTGTGTAAATTATAATTGGAATATTATGGCAAAAACCTGGAGGCCACAATCTTTCCACATGATAACTGAATGTCAATAACGACCCAGGAAAACACTTAAAGCTGCACCTCAGCATGAGCATAAATGTCCTCAAATTTAACTTTTAAGAAGTGTTTCTTTTCAATATGCACTGAACATTTGTCCAAAGGTCGACATATACAAGCAAGCAGCTACCCACTAGAAGCATTTCTGTTCCATGTACAAACTAGAGACCTAAGATTCAAAGTACTGGACTCACTTCTAGTTTCAAAGGTGTAGCAAGGAGCCACACTTTATAAAGTCGGCCAATTATATAACCTCTGTGAATCTAATTATTCTTATTTATAAAATTGTATAGTCCTTCCCAAATATAAAATGCTTCAGTTACATTGGGTTATGTAAACATTTCATACTTTGTTTATTTAATTTTTTAAAATTTTTATAGAGAGAAAGCACCTGAGCAGGGGTGAGGGGCAGAGGGAGAGAGAGAGAGAGAAATCTTAAACATCCTCTACTCTCAGTGAGGAGCCTGATGTGGGGCTTGATCTGAAGACCCTGGGATCATGACTTGAGCTAAAATCAAGAGTCAGATGCTTAACCGACTGAGCCAACCAGGTGCCCCAACATTTCATACTTTGAAATTATATTATTTAGATGTTTTTGAAATAAATGAAAGAAATAGGAGATGTTGAACTACAACTTCCTAGATAAGCCAATAAAACAAGAATTGGGGCATTCATACACATGCATTTACTTTAGACTTTTTCACAATTTATCCAATTTCATGTGAAACCAAGGCAGTTCTATTTTATAAGTCTTATCAGTCACCTTAGAAATAGAAGATCTTATACAGTATTTTTCATATAGTCTAATAAACACTGTATTAATTAAATAAACTTAATAACAGTGATTTGGAAACAATCAGTGATTTAGTGATTCCAGAATCTAAAACTTGAGATTTTTCTGTTGTTAACTAAACTTATTGTGGTTATCATTTTACAGCATATACAGGTCAAGTCATTATGCTGGACACATTGAACATATGTAGTGCTGTGTGTCTATTATATCTCAATAAAACCAAAACAAAAAATAAATTTCTGTATCTGTTTTATATGAACTCTAGAATATTAACTATATTCATAATTTCTCTTAAGGTTTATATATGAATTTGATTAAATCTGATTATTACAAGTAAGATGTTGACTGTTGTTATTAACTTTACTTCCAATTGTAACAAAAATGTTTTCCATGCTTTTTTTTTAGTTCATCTATTATAGAGCTAACTTTCTCTAATATATCACACAAATTATATTCTGACTCAAAGGGAGATAATATAGTTCCATGCAAAGATATAAAATATACTTGTTAATACTATGCATGAGTATTGCATTTTGCCAATGATTTGCTTCCATTCAATTTCCTTAGAGCTAATTTCAGAATCATTTCCCCATAAAGATTTAATTGGGAGTGTCTCTTCACTACAGATCTAATTATTTCCTACTATACCATGAACACGACACACTTCCGGCTTCATATACCCTAAAGGATTTCAATTAATTCTAGCTATTGTGAAACATTAGGAAAGTAATTCCTAGCCATTGTGCAATATGCCTAATTTGTATATATCTAAGGAAATGTGATCTAACATAATCATATTTTACTGGAGGCCAAATAAAGGACATAAATGTGTATTGAAAGGCAAATCATATATGATTGAAATTTGTTTTTCCTCCAGAGCACAGTTTCTTCAAAAAATTGTCAGAAATGAGGATTATTCCATTTTCTCAGGCATAAGGGGGAACAACTAATCTTTTAACTCTAGCAAATAATGGATGCATTTTAATAAGGTTTCTAAAAAATTGAAAATAGCATAACATAAAAAGGAAATTAGACATTTTATCAGTAACTACATGTAATAATTTATTAATGAGAAATTACATTTCTCTAAGCATTTATAATTTTCTAACTAAATCAGTAACTCAGTAAACAAATTAACAAAGTCTAATAGTTTAGTCTTGTTTAATCTATACTTACTGAAATCTGCTGTATTTTCAAAAAAAATGAATCAGGATATAGTATGTATATTCTTTTTTTTAATGTTTATTTATTTTTGAGAGAGACAGAGACATAGTGTGAGCAGGGGAGGGGCAGAGAGAGGGAGACACAGAACGTGAAGCAGGCTTCAGTCTCTAAACTGCTAAAGATTATGTGAGATTATGAATCCAGCAGAAGTTAGGTGCTCAACCAACCGAGCCACCCAGGAGCCCCTATAGTATGTATATTCTTGATTGAGAATATGTAAGACTGACATATTTTGCCTGCTATGGGAATTTGGGTAAAGTTCTAATATCCAAAATCTAAATATCTCCTTTTGTAAAATGCAAATTAAAGTAATACCTTCTTTATTTTCCTTATCAGGTTCCTTGTAATTATTAAATAAGATAATGCTTGTAGAGTTGTTACCTAGCACTTAATAACAGTGAGGTCAATTACTCACCTGTCCTAGAAGTCTTCCAGATTTGAAGAGAGATTTGTACAAAGTGAACACAACAGCATTAGCCCTGGACTGGTTCAAGTTAGTCTAGCAGGGGCTTGAAAGAGTTGAAGTGATCCCAAATCATTTTTCGTACCCTGAGGCCCCACTCTCTCATTTGCCCTCCTCTCCTATTGTGATTGGTGTTTGAAGTTGCCTCTCTGGGCACGCCTGGCTGACAAGCTCAGCAGTGAATTCCTACTCAACCATCATCCAGCTGTGCCTCATCTCCCCATGTTTATTCTTATTCCCTGGTCCCATAGGATTTCATTTCGATGCTTAACATTCCTCTCCAGCAGGAAATTCTTCCGTAGAGTTAACCAAATTCTCCTGATACAATTAAAGATCATTTTCTCTATTGTTTAAAACTGATAGCGATAAATTCGTCACCATTGTTGGGATAAGGAATCTTTATACTTAAACACCAATATTAAGAATGTGAGAACAAGGATGTGAGGGCGATCTGGCTGCGACATCTGTCACCCCATTGATCGCGAGGGTTGATTTGGCTGATCTGGCTGGCGAGGTGAGTGTCCCCTTTCATGTGTGTCCCTCCGAAAGCTGAGCGCTCGGTCGAAGAGGACTACCTTCCCCCATACAGGAGGACCGTTCTTCGGTCAAGCGTAGCGTATATGAGTAGCTGCGCTCCCCTGCTAGAACCTCCAAACAAGCTCTCAAGAATGTGAGAACAAGCTTTTGCAGAGTTCAGCCTTACATGACTTTGGCATTGCTAAAAACATAAATGAGAGTCAAGACATATTTAATAATTCTGAAAACAAAACCAGAAAAAGGTACCTAATCAGTATCTCACAGCTTTTTGTTAGGAAGATTTTTTAAACGTTTATTTATTTTTGAGAATGAGAGAGAGAGACAGAATGTTGAGTGGAGGAGGGACAGAGAGAGGGAGACACATAATTCCAAGCAAGCTCCAGGTTCTGAGCTGTCAGTGCATAGCCCCACAAGGGACTCGAACGCATGAATGGTGAGAGATCATGACCTGGGCTGAAGCCAGACACTTAAACAACTGAGCCACCCAGGCGTCCTTAGTTAGGAAGTTTTAACTGACACAAAAGTTAAATACATTTGTCTGTTTTCTCTTGTTTTGTGCTCAGTAAATAAGGAGAACATCTACTCATTGTTCTGCCTGTAGTTTTTATCTTTGTAAGTTATTCCTCTTTTCTCAAAAAAAGTTTTTTTACCTTAGTCATATAAAAGAGCTACTTGCCTTTTTGAAAATTTGTCTATCTTCATAGTAGCTCCAAAAATACATTTGTAAGTCTGGACGTAGTTTTTCTACTTAATAAAAACACTTCAAGAAAGCAACATCCCTGTTCTTTCTCATCATGTGTAACAAGTTGTTATTATATATTGACAATTATACGTATACATATTCCTGCTTAATATTATGTCATATGCATTTCCTTTTGAGTAGATGGTGATAGTGTCTCTTATTTCTACGTTTCTTAACCATCTTTTCTTATGTCAATTCAGATTTATTTTACAACATATTATTAGCTTGATTAATTTCATTCTCATAAGCTTAAGAATATTTCTTGATATGTTGTGATATATCTTCTTTGAAATGTACCCTTTATTTTAGTGTTGACAAAAAGAGCATCTATATTTCTTAGTAGACAAATGAAGTCTCATCGTAGAACCAACCCCTTGCTAGTTTTTCAGAAATAGAGGCATCAGGACTCAGTTCCACCTAATTAGCCTTACATCATCCTCCTGACATCCATTAATTCTGCCCACACCTCTGATGCACCCCATTGTCCTGGAATTCCTGTAGTTGTCTTTATTTTCTCGAGATGTATCTACAGTGCTTCTTTCCATAGTAAACAGAAGACAAATTTGATCAATATCGGTCCCTTGAATTTGTCCTCTCAATTGAGTATTACACTCTTCCTCTGAGTCACTTGGAATTGAAGTTGACCTCACTAGTAGGCCAGGTGATAATCTGGCTAAATCAACATCAGCATATAAAAGCAGAAATGTTCACATTTCCTTTTAACTCTCCTCTTCTGCTAATCTTCCTGAACTCAGAAGGCATCACCATTTTTTCATCAACCATCCAAGCAAAGCTCTCAATTATTTTCTCTTCTTCACTACGCTTTACCTCTAAATTCACTCACATGCCAAATGCTGTTTTGTTGTTGTTATTTATTCTAAATGCCTACATTGTTTTTCTCCTTTCTTACAATCTGTATTCCTAGTCTTAACATAAGCTTTAATCTTTCATCTATGTCAGCATACAATGAATATTGAAATGTTAATCAATTTGTAGCAGTCTTCTGAAAGTATTAACTTCCTAACTGTTTACTTTTGTACATTTGAATATACTTCTACTCTTTTGAACATGGTGTATAGACCTGAAATTAGGTCATTTGTCTGCTGAGTCTTAGGAATAATGTCATCAGTGTAACTATTACCTTTCCTAACATTTTTCCCACTAATGTTTAATTTTTTATGTTACGAAATTCCTACCTTGAAATAATATACAGCTTTAGCTTTTATTTTAATGTCCATATTTGTTTTAATCTCAGAATTTAATAATTGCATATTATATTCTATACCCTGTGCACACCACACACATTGGTTGATAAATTCTTTATGACTTTTTTTGGGGAAACACTATTTTCTGAGTTTTTGAGTATTTAATACTGGTTTTTCTATAACTTATACACTTGAGGCATCTTGTCAGGCCAAAAATGAATGGCTCATACTTTCTTTCCTAGATTGTCTTGGATATTTTACTCTATTTTTCTACCACACTATGTGTTCTTTTGTAGAAATCTCAGGACAACATGATTTTTTATCCTTCAAAGTTACTTGACAAATATTTGCAAACCATATATCTGAAAAGGAGTTAGTATTTCTCACATATAAAAAAACTCCTACAACTCAACAAGAAAAAACAAATTTAATTAAGAATGGGCAGAGAATTATATATGTACTTCTTCAAAGAAGATATACAAATGGCGAATAAGTACATGAAAAAAAATACTGGATATTGCTAATCATCAGGGAAATATAAGTCAAAACCACAATTAAATGCAACTTTATACCATCAGAATGGCTGTTATAAAATACTACTACTACTACTACTCTTAGTATTACTAAGTGTCATTAAGGTTGTGAAGAAATTGGAATATTGGTGCACTGCTGATGAGAATGTAAGATGGTGCAGCTGCTGTGGAAAACAAAATGGCTCTCCTCAAAAAATTTAAAAAAGAATTATCATATGATCCAGCAAGTCTACTTCTGGGTATGTACCCTAAAGAATTGAAAGCCAATACTCAAACAGACATATATGTATATACCCATGTTCGCAGCATTATTCTCAATAGCCAAAAGGTAAAAGCAACCCAAGTTATTCATCAACTGATGAATAGATAAATATGCACACAAAAAATAAAATAATAAAATAAAATAAAACATGCACACAGTGAAATATTATTTGGTCTTGAAAAGAAATTCTGATACACGCTACAACATGGATGAACCTTGATGACATTGAGCTAAGTGAGATATGCCAATCGCAAAAGGACAAAAACAATATGATTCCACTTATATGAGGTACCTAGTCAAAATACTATAGTCAAAAATATAGAGAAAATTCAATGATGGTTGCCAGGGACAGAGTGAAAGGGGTAAAGGGAGAGTTATTGTTTGATGAGTACAATATTTCAATCTGCAACACAGAAAAAGTTCTGGAGATGGATGGTGGGGATGACTGTACAACAATGTGAATGTATTTAATGATACTATCCACTTAAAAATGGTTACAATGAGAGATTTTATGGTTTATATATTTTACTATAATAAAAATATACCTAATTAAAACAACTGGTATGAATTTTAAATGACTCATTTTTTAATTAAATAGTGATCTTCAAGTAATTGACAATAAAAATATTAACTTCCTAAAATAAAAAGTGACTGAATATACCAATTGACAATGGAAGAGCAAATAAACTAATTCGATATATTCATACAATGGAATACCACTCAGCAATGACACAACATGGATAAGCCTCCAAAATATTATGTTGAATGAAAGAAAAAAAAACCTGCCACAAAGTAGTATATGCTGGTAATTACATTATATGAGTTATGTAATGATGGAAATAAGAAAATTGATTATGGTAGATGATAATGACTGGAAAGAGGCATCAGAAAATGTTAGGTGGTAACATTTTATATCTCAATTCAGTTAGTGACCACATGGCAATTCACTTGTCAAAAACCATCAAATAGTACACACAAAGTCTCTGCAGTTTTCAGTATGAGTTTTACTTCAATTCTGATTCTGTTGGGCACAAAACAAGTTATGATCTTTTGCCTTGTTTGCCCAACAGAATTTTTTTGGTTTTTGTTTTTTTGTTATTCATCTTAGAAACCTGGTTTCTGTTTCCTGTTTTAAGGTATTTCCCTATTAAGATCTAATTTCAGTCAATTCCCCACAAGATGGTATGTTCCTTTATTATGTAGATATAATTCTTCTATTTTAGAAAAGATTTTATGAAATGCATATATAAATATATAATTCTTTCTTTTTTATTGGGTTTCTTCAGAGATTTTGAATATTCCTGCACTGTTCTTTTTTTTCCTCTCTCTTATTTTTTTTCCCTCAACTTCTTTTTAACTCTCTTAAAAACACTACCTCCTCCAGCCTGGCATATATCACCAGTATTCCACTGAGATAGATTTAAATATGATTATAATATCTTTAACACTACCAAATCTAATGGAAAAATATTTGAATTTTGTCTAATTTTATCAACATTTTCATCTCCTTTTGGAATTAGTATCTTTCTCTTGACTTCCGGAATAGCAGGTATTTTTAAGCTTTTTTCCTGACCTATTTGGTTTTTCTAGCTCTTTACTGTCTCTGGCTGATCTTTCTCCAACCAGTGATAGAATATACTGCAAACCTAAGACTTTTCTGTTGTCTTATGCTTTCCTCATTTCATGTACTCTTCCTAGATGATCTCACCTACACCTATCTTTATTTGTCACAATATTCAGATGACTCCAAAATGTATACTGCCAATGTAATGTAGACCATTACTTTCAATTGTGCACCTGTACCTCCTACTGAATTTTTCCAGTCTCCATTTGGATACATCAAAGGCATCTTAAAATTTATGTTTCCAAAACAAACCCAGAGATGGACTCCCCCCACCACTGTTTATTAATTAATGGTTTTATCTTCCACCAAATTAAACAAGCCAAACCCCTATGAATCACTCTTGATTTTGCATAACCCACCCACCATATCATCTCTACCACCAAGACTTTTTGATTTTATCTACATGTTTCTCGAGTCTATTTATTTCTCTCCATAACCATAGCAACTAGATAACCATAGCAACTACTCTAGTACAAACCCATCATCTCTACCCTGAGCTGCAGTAGCCTCCTAACTGCATCACTCTACACATATCTGTCCTTGTTTCTTTCAAATCTATTTTCCAAAGCAGCCATCATAATCTTGTTTCCCTAAATACAAGTCTGATCATATCACCTCTCTACTTGGAAACTTTCAGTGAATTTCCACTGATCTTGAAGTAAAGTCTGAAGTCCTACAAGGCACTACATACCTGTTCCCAGTCTACTTATCTAATTTCATCTCAGAATTGGAACCCTTTATTCTTTGCATTCAAGCAGCACAGTTTTTAGTTCCTTGCATGGTCCAGCTTACATTCTGCCACAAGGATTTTGAAAATGTTTTTTCTTTTTTTCTTTCTCCTCATTGAATTCACCTCATATTCATTTTTATTTTTCATCAAGAACCATTACTTTATGAGAGGAGAGTTTTAACTCTCTTAATCTAGCAGAATGTACTATTGTATTATATCACTGCACCATGAAACTCTGCTACTAAAATTAGAAGTGTAATTTTATGATTTTTTAGTGTGATCATTATATTAATATATGATCCAACCACCAGAATTTATGGTATTTTTGAGGAGGGATTATATTTGTTTTGCTTACTTTTGGGTCCTCAGTGCCTAGCATGGTGCTTGACATTTGGTAAGCACTCAATAAATATCTGATGAATTCTTAAATAAAAAATAGGAGATAATCCAGATTATTTTAAATTGGGACCAGATTGTGAAAGATGTTCAAACAAGGCTAAGGAGTTGATACATAATTTGATAGGCAATAGGAACGCATTGGAGGCTTTTTGTCAAGGTGACGGCATGAAGTAAACTATTCATCCGAAGGAGTAATGTAGGGCACCTGGGCAGCTCTGTTGATTAAACGTCCGAATTCAGCTCAGGTCATGATCTCGCAGTTTGTGGGTTGGAGCCCCACATTGGGCTCTGTGCTGACAGCTAGCTCAGAGCCTGGAGCCTGCTTCAGATTCTATGTCTGCCCCTCTCTCTGCCCCTCCCAGACTCATTCTCTGTCTTTCTCTGTCTCTCAATAAATAAAAATGTTAAAAATTAAAAAAAAGAAAGAAAGTAATATATTGATGTTTGCATGGTCGGTAAAGAATTGAGGTCAGTTAGAAGTTAATATTTAGAGTTGAGTTAAAAAATAACATAGATAAAAATAAGAAGTACAGTGAGACTGGATAGAAATTTCCTTACACTGTGGTATCGTGTGTTGTAGAACACAACAGAAGGAAGAATCCATGTACTTTAAGGCAGATGAAAGACTATCATTGAGAAAAAAAATTAAATGTGTATGAGAAATGTGGAATAATATGAAATAATCTAACATTCACTTAAGTCTTAGAACAAGAGGAAAGCGATAATAACGTAGAGAAAAATATTTGAAGAGTAAATAGCTAAAATTTTTCAAATTTAATGAAAGATATAAAACTGTATTTACTAGAAATTCAGAGAAATTAAGATGCAAAGAAGAGTAACTGTAGGTGTAGGGTAGTCAAACTGCTGAAAACAAAGTCAAAAAGAAAGTCTTAAAAGCATCCAAAGAAAAACACACATTACTTTCAAGGGAACAACAAAAATGGCAATTGAGTTCTGATTAGAAATGATGTGAGCCAGGGGGTTCCTAGGTGGCTAGGTAGGTTGAGCTTCTGACTCTCGATTGAATCCTGCATCGGGCTCTGCACTGAGAGCACAGAGCCTGCTTGGGATTCTCTCTCTCCCTCTATTTCTCTCTCTCTGCCCCTCCCCTGCTCATGCTCTTTCTTTCTCAAAATAAATAAATGAAGTTAAAAATAAAAAGATATGATGTAAGCCTGAAGACAGTAGATAAGGACAAAGTATTGAAGGAGAGAAAAAAAGGAACTAACAATGTATCAAGTAGAAATAAAGAGCCACAAACATGCTCTTTAAATATGAAAATAAACAAGATAATTTTCTAAGATTTTATTTTTAAGTAATCTCTATACTCAACTTGGAGCCTGAACTCACAACCCTGAGATCAAAAGTTGCATGCTCTACTGACTGAGCTGGCCAGGAGCTCCTGAGTACAATTTTTATGCAAATATAGACTTAGAGAATTTTTCACCAGAAAAAATTTGTTAAGTAAATATTAAAGATTTACATACTAGATGGGGAGTAATTCCATACTATAACCCAACTTGGTAATAATGATAAAAACTACAGAAATATAGAATGTGCAGATACTTGACTTAACTATAGAGAAAAAACTGATGGCAACCAGAAGGGTGTTAGGTAGAGGAAGGGCTAAGAGATTAAGGAAGGCACTTGTTGTGGTGAGCACCGGGTATCATATGGAGATGCTGAATTACCATATTGTACACCTAAAACTAATATTATGCTGCATGTTAACTTACTGAAACTTAAATAAAAACTAAAACTAAACTAAATTAAACTAAAATACACATATCACCAAAAAGTCTGTGGAGGGAGATAAATATTAAATAAATCCATATTATAAAAAATAAAATATGCAGATGAATATAAAATAGTGTTTTTCTTAATTTCTTTAAAAGTATACTGACTTCAATGTAAATATACTAAAAATGTATTGTATAGTTTAGAACACAAGCATATAATAAGAGAGAAATAAAAATTAGAACACAATAAGTTATACCACTGCAATAGGTAAAGTTAAATAACTGACAATATTATGTTAGCATAGACATAGAACACTGTTTTTTAAGTTTATTTATTTATTTTGAGGGAGAGAAAGAATGCAAGGGGGGAGGGGTAGAGAGAGAGAGAGGGAGAGAGAAAAAATCCCAAGCAGGCTCTGCACCATCACTGTGGAGCTCAGCGCCGGGCTCAAACTCATGAACTATGAGATCATGACTTGAGCTGAAGTCACATGCTTACCTGACTGAGCCACCCAGGCACCCCCAGATGTAGAACATTTTAAATTCCTCTGTTTCTAGCAGGACTGTAAAATGCCATATCCACTTTAGAAAACAAAACACCTTAATGGTTTCTAATAATAATAAACATATACAAAAAATAATTTTACAAGTTTGTTTATGACATCTTTGTTCATAAAGTCAAAACCTAGAAGCAGAACAAATATCCATCACTGAGGGAATGATAACTGTGGTGTAATATATTCAGAAGATACAATAAAAGGAAATGAGCTACTGATACACACAACATGATAAAATTCAAAAATATATAGAGCAAAATAAGGATAACATAAAGGAATGCATACTGTACACTTATATGAAGTTAATGCCAGGCAAAAGTAATCTATAATAACAGATATTAGAATAACCATTGTTTATATGGAGTATTAACTGGAGAGAAAATTCTTAGAAGTGATAAAAAAAAATCTGTCTCTTTACTGGGGTGGCATATGTGTATTGCAAAATACTAACTGTTCATTTAAGATCTTTGCATTTTACAATATGTAAAATATGCTTCAATTTTTCAAAAGCAAAAGGTATACTTAAGTTTCTCAAAGGATAAACTCTATCCATCAAAGTAGATGAAGTAATAATGAAATAACAAGAAGAAGATATGATTCAAACATGAATGTGAGAAAGAACCAATTAAATTCCAAGTCGTAAGACGTATAATCAGTTAGTAACATTTACATTAACATATAATTGATACATAACAGTATGGTAAGACATAAAACAAATAACATTTACAGTAGAATAAAGTATACTTTGATGTAGCTAAGGAGAAAATTAATAAAATGGAAGGTACTATAAACAGAATGTAGCACAAAAATGGAAGAAATATGAAATGAAAGTGAAAATAAATGGAAGACAGATTGACAGATGCTACAGTGAGTCTCATAGATTCACGGTTAAGATCACAGATCTGAAACTGAGTTCTAATTCTTTTTGTTTGGGTAATTTTTGACATCTCTAGCCCAGTTTCTTTATGTATAAAATTGTGATAATAATAGTTCTTACTTCAGAGGGTAATTGTGAGATTAAATTACAGCTGAGCCCTGAACAACATGGTGGTTATAGGCATCAACACCCTGCACAGCTGAAAAGGCACATATAACTTTCGGCTTCCCCAGAACTTAACTTTTAATAGTTGACTGACAACCAAAAAGCCTTGCTAATAGCACAGTCTGTTAACACATATTTTTATGTTATATGTATTATGTACTGTATTCTTGTAACAAAGTAACCTAAAGAAAAGAAAATGCTATTAAGACAATCTTAGAGAAAATACATTTAATTAGTACAATATTGTGCTGTATTCATTGAAAATACAAATCTGTATTTTTTTTTTTTTTTTGCAAAAGTGGACTCATGCATCTCAAATCCCTGATGCTATAGAAGGGTCACCTATTGTTGAAACCTTCTAGAGAAATTGTAGAAAAATGTTTGGCAAATATTAAGTATGCAATAAACAGTAGATATTATTTTTATGGCAATTTTAAAAGTAGAAAATAAATAAAATGACAAGCCAGTCATATTTGAAATATAAAGGGTAAGCTGTTTTTGAGAACTTTAGGAAAAATGTATTCAACTTAAAGGGCATTGCAATTTTATTTAATGTTTTATTTATTTCTGAGAGAAAGAGAGAGGCAGTGTGAGCAATGGAGGGTCAGAGAGAGAGGGAGATACAGAATCCGAAGCAGGCTCCAGGCTCTGAGCTACCTGTCAGCACAGAGACTGACAGGGCTTGAACCCACAAACCATGAGGTCATGACCTGAGCCAAAGTCAGATGCTTAACCTTCTAAGCCACCCAGGTACCCCAGGGCATTGCAAATTTTGACCAGCAAATAAAAGTAGATTCAAAGCTATCAAAGAATAGTATGTATTTTCTACAAATAAATAATAGTTATACTAATAGCAAACTGCTAAGAGTTGATAAAATACATTTCTTTGTTATATTAAGCAGTAAAAAATGGGTAAATCTAGATGGAAAAAAATCAGGGTATATGAGCTAAGATTTTAGTAAAATATTTTTTAAGTAAATCATAGAAAAATGTAATTTTTAGTTGACTCAGAAATAATTTGTCTATCATGCTAGATTATACTAACAAGGAAGATAAGAGAATAATAACTTCTATTTTCAAGTCTATTAAAATTATATTTAGATAAATATGTATGTTAAAATAAGAGTGATTTTTTTTCAAAACAAATAAAGGAAAATGTGATTAAATAACTGTTAACTTTGGAATTAAAGGAAAGAAAGAAGAAAGCCCAAAGAAGCAAATTAAAAAGCATTAAATAAGATAGAATTAAGTAACCACAGTAACTTTTTATAGACTAAATTTATACATGAAAAGTCAAAGAGATTGGTTTGGTGTGTGTGTTTGTTTAATTAAGTTATATCCTACATTAAAGCAACACAGAAAATAATGAGATGGAAAAATTCTTGATGAAAATACTAAACAAAAAGCCAGTCTACACTACAGTGTTAATACTAGACAAAACATGGGGTGCCTGGGTGGCTCAGTCGGTTAAGCGTCTGACTTCAGTTCAGGTCATGATCTCATAGTTCATGGGTTTGAGCCCCGCACTGGGCTCTGTGCTGGCAGTTCAGAGACTGGAGCCTGCTTCAGATTCTGTGTCTTCCTCTTTCTCGGACTCTCCCCTGCTCATGCTGTCTCTTTCTCTCTCTCTCTCAGAAATAAATAAAACATCAATTTAAAAAAAAAAATACTAGACAAAACACAATTGAAAGGTAAAAAAGCACTGACAGAAATAAAGTGGGATGCTAAATACTGAACACTGCAGTAATCCATCAACAAGAAATAACAATCATGAACTTGACTATTCATAAAAAGATAGATCTTTATAAAAGGTAAAAACTTAGTGATTTAAAAATAAATATTAACCAATTAATTACTAGATTTGAACCTGGAGATTTTAACAAACCTTTATCAAAAACTAATGCATCAAGCAGATATTTTAAGCACTAATAAAATATTTATAAAATTTGACCACTTAGTAAGTCACAAAAGAAATCTCAAAAAATTCCAAGGATCAATATGACAAACACCACACTTCTGACCACAATAAAATTACATTTGAAATCAATAATTAAAAAATAGTCTAAAGAAACCATATGTCTGGAAATTATAAAATATTTAGACCTGGACAACACAATGCACTATATATTAAGACTTGTAGGATGAAGCTAGGATAATCTAAAAACGCTGGAGCTCAAATTTGTTATTTTCCAATCAAAAAAAGCAGAAAAACAATTGAGGAAAGTATTCAACTCCAAAATCTAGAAAAAATTATAATAAAGTAAGCTATTGGAAAGACAAAATAATAAAATAGTAAAGATACTATAAAACTTAAATAAAATAGAAAATGGAGAAAAAGGAATATGGTCAGTAAAACCAAAAGCTTATTCTTGGAAGGGCCATAAGACAGAGGAATTTCTAGCAAAACTGATTTTATAAAATAGAAGTCACAAACAACACTATTGGGAATATAGAAGGAAACATAACAGCAAGTATATAATTTCATAAAAGAAAATTGCATGTAAACCTATGCTAAAAAATGAAAACAAAGACAAACTGGACAATTTTATAGAAGATATGAATTTAAAAATTCAGAGAATAAATAGAAAACTGGTATAAACTAGTAACTGGTAAAGCTATTCTACTGGTAATTTAATATCACTAATCCAACTCTCGACAACAATAAAACATAAATTGCCTTGAAAAGAAGTTTAGCCAAATTCCAAGGAATAGATTTTCTTAGCTTATAGAAGTGTTTCAAAAGAAAGAAAAATAGGAAATCAACCAATCCATTTGATGAAGTGAAAATAAACTTGAAATTCAACTACAGAGTAATACTAAAATTATAAAGCAATCATACTTATGTATATAGCTTTAAAATTCTAAATAAAATTTAGCATATAAAATCGTAAATTGAAAAAGAATAGCAATAATACTGAATCCTGACCAAATAGAGTTAATCCCAGAAATGAAAGAATATTTAAACCTAGTAAATGTATTCATGCAATTTACTTTATTTTTTTTAAGCTTATATATTTATTTGGAGAGAGAGAGAGACAGAGAGACAGAGAGCATGAACAAGGAATGGGGAGAGAGAGAGAGAGAGAAAATCCCAAGTAGGCTCCCCATTGTTAGCACAGAGCCTAATGCCTGGCTTGAACCCATGAACCACGATATCACAACCTGAGCCAAAATCAAGAATTGGAAGCTTAACCAACTGAGCCACTCAGGTGTCCAATAAACATATTTTAAAAAAAGAAGAAAATATCATAGTTCATATTGTATAGGTTGGCATAGTTAGGAGATTGCCTCAGAAATCTGCCTCAATAGCCACAGTTTAAGCTTACTCTGTTTTAACCATTCTAAGCTAAAAATCAAGCTTCAAAAGGATCAGTTTCCTAAAGTGGAGGACAGGCAATATCTGATTTCAAGACCTTCTAAAACTAAAGATAGATAAATAGGTCAGTAGAATAGAATCAAGTCCAAAAAGAGACCCACAGTTATATACTCAATTGTTTATTGACAAAAGGGTCAAAGTAATTCTATGTGAAAAGAAACTCATTTTAGAAGTGAAGCTGGGGGGCATCTGGGTGGCTCAGGCAGTTGAGCACCTGACTTCACCTCAGGTCATGATCTCACAGCTCATGGGTTCAAGCTCCGTGTTGGCTCTGTGCAGACAGCTCAGAGTCTGGAGCCTGCTTCAGATTCTGTCTCCTTCTCTCTCTGCCCTTTCTCACTTGTGCGCACGGGCACGCGCTCTCTCTCTCTCAAATATAAATAAACATTTAAAAAATTAAAAACGAAACAAAACAAAAAAGAAGTGATACTGGGGGTGCCTGGGTGGCTTATTCAGTTAAGTGTACAAACTTCTGCTCAGGTCATGATCTCATGGTTCTCACGGTTCATGAGTTCCAGGCCCATGTCGGGCTCTGTGCTGACAGCTTAGAGCCTGGAGCCTGCTTGGGATTCTTTGTCTCCCCCTCTCTCTGTCCCTCCCCTGCTCACACTCTGTCTCTCTTTCTCTCATAAATAAATAAACATGAAGAACAAAAAGAAGTGATCCTGAAACAAGTGGAGAGTGATATGCATCAATAAAAAACAAAATCCATTGACCCTTGTCTTATATCATACAGAACAACAACCTGAAATGGTCATAAACAGAATTGAAAGCTAAAACTATAAAATTTCTAGAAGGAAACATAGGAGAATATCTTGGTGATGTGGATTTAGTAAGGATTTCCTAGATATGACACCAAACACTATAAAAGAAAAAAAAATCAATAAATAGAAATTATCACAATGAAACACTTTTGCACTTTATTTTTTTAAAATGTTTTACTTATTTCTAGGAGAGAGAGAGAGAGACAGCGTGAGCAGGGGAGGGTCAGAGAGAGAGGGAGTCACAGACTGTAACAGGCTCCAGGCTCTGAGCTGACAGTCAGCACAGAGCCCGACGCGGGGCTCGAACCCACGAACCATGAGATCATGACCTAAGCGAAAGTCGGACGCTTAAAGGACTAAGCCACCCAGGCGCCCCCACTTTTGTACTTTAAAAGACATTTTTAAGAAAAGGAAAAGTCAAGTCAGAGACTAGAAAATGTTTGCAAAACATATATCCAACAGAAAGTCTGCAACTAGAATATGTAAAGAACTCGTACATTTCAATAAGAAGGCAATACAATAAAAATGAACAGAAACTTTGCCAAGAAATATGTACAACTAACAAATAACACGTGAAAAGATGCTCAATATCACCGCCAACAGGGAAATGCAAATGTGAGCCACTATTAGATATCAGCGTACATTCACTAGCATGGCTAACACTAAACAAAGTGGTACAACTGGCACTTTTATGAACTGCCAGTTGCAATATAAAATGGCCCATACACTTGGAGAAATAGCTTAGTAGTTTCTTGAAACATTAAACATACCTGATGCAATGACCCAGGCTATATATTTATTCAAGAAAATAAAAGTTTATATCCACACAAAGACTTACACATGAATGTTCACGGCAGCTTTATTTGTAATACTCCCAAATTGAAAACAACCAAATGTCCACCAAGAGGTAAAGGGAAGACAAAGGGTCTGGTATTCACACATTGAAATAAGACTCAGCCATAAAATGGAATGAAATACTGGTATACACCACAGCATAAATGAAGCTCAAAGTAATTATGTTGAGTAAGAACTATACCAAAAAAAGAATATATATTATATGATTCAATTTATAGAAAGTTCTAGAATAAGCAAATTGTTCTATAGTTACAGATCAATGATTGTCTTGCCTGAGGGAGGGAGGGAAGGAAGGGAGAATGGAATTGTTAAGGGGTACAAGGACGTTTCTGAGCTGGATGAATAATGTTCATTACCTTGATTGTGGTGATGGTTTCACAGGTATACATATACAAATATATGCATATATAACCTAAAATTTATCAAATAAATTTCCTCATGAAATTTATGCTATATATGCCCATGCTTAAAAAAACATGCTGAAAGTATCAAGAATACGTTTTATATATAGTATGAGCATTCTAATATATACCAAGTATACACAATAAATTCATCATAAGAAAAAGGAACTATATTAAGAATGTTAGTTAATTATTAACTTAATTGCTATAGTTGTTGAGATCATGACAAGGTCTGGATTGGAAAAGAAATATATATTTAAGTATTGTGAAGACAAAATTGATCAGATGAAGTAGAATGATGGCTGAAAAATCAGAAAATATTGAAAATGAAAACAGATGACTTTGTAAGAGAAAGGACATTAAAAAAGAGTTACTGAAGGATATTGGTAAATTGGAAGAATGAAGGGGAAACAAAGGGCATGCAGATTTTTCCTGATCATTAATGAGATAATTCACAGAAATCCTTCACTTCCTCACCTGAAAATGGATTAATTCCTGTGCTATACTCTTTGCTAAAATTAGCTAGCATAAGTATTTAACATCTCTGTTATATTACAATCACAGAAAGCAAATGTTACCACCATCTAATATGAATGTACCCTCTCTGTAAAAACATTTTTTTTATTATTTTATGTATTTGTTTGTTTATACAGATTAACCATTATGAATATTTACCTTGTTTAGGGTCAAATTTACTAATTAAATTAATTTTAATGGTAATACAGTTTATTTTTGTGGTAGACAGTGTGTTTAAAGTCTCTTTAGCATGCACAAAGTGAATTTAAAGCAATTCGGTAATCCTCGTCTGATTAGTCAACCTTAAAAGCAGGTTCTTTCAATGAAATGCTAAAAACCTAGAATCTCATTTTACCAATTATACAGTCATTAGATCATTAAACACATTGCTATCAGAACTATTTTTAGAGCATATTTAATGATTGCTTTCAGTATCTGGGCTTAGTCTCAACATTCATATTCCTCTGATTCTCCCAACCAGCATATTCTTTAGTACGAAGCAAAGATACAGTGTGGTTACATAAATATTTAATAAATAAATAAGGTCAATGACAGTCTGCATTAAAATGGAAATAAAATACATACATATATGAACTAGAGTGGCAGTTGTACCTTAATGAAAATATACTCAAACTATAAATAATAGAGAAAAGAACACTTTACATAATCAAATAAATACAGTTCATTTAGTCATTCATTCATTCAACAAATAGTTTCCAGCAACCACACTACATATATATGTATACACATGTATATACATACACATACATATAATATTCTAGAAGGTCAAAAGTTCTGCAGGAAAAAACATAGAGAAGAGAAACAGGAACCAAGAGAGTGAGCAAGGAAGTAGAGGTTGAAATTTTGAATAAGGTGGTACATGAAGCCCCGTTGAGAGAGAAGGTGACGTGAGTGCAATCTTGAATGATGTGAGGAATTTAGCCATAGAGATATTCAGACAGAGTGCAGAGGCTGTAAGGCTCCTGCAGCATTGACTGAGAACAAGGTGGCTGGAAACGAAGAACTTGGAGAGAGTAGTAGACTGAAAGGTCAGAGAGGTATGGGACAGAATCAGGTGGACTTTCATGTACCACTGGCTTTATACTTTGAGTGAAATAGAAGCTTTAATGGTTTTGTAAAAGGAGGGCATGAACTAATTTCAATATTAAGATAATGATTCTGGCTGTACTGTTGGCAATGGAATGGAGAGGGCAGGAATGAAGTAGGAAGTCAGAGTACTGTGGATGTGATCCAAATGAGAGTGGATGAGGCTGACACCATAGTGAATGCAAGGAAATGGAGTTTAAGTCTGTTTGGCTATAGAGCAGGTATTTTATAAGGGATTTGATGTGGGGTGTGAAGGAAAGATCAGAACTTAGGCTATATCTACAGGTTTCAGCCAAAGAGACTGTAAGATGGAAATGCTAATGGGGCGCCTGGGTGGCTTAGTCGGTTAAGCGTCCGACTTTCGCTTAGGTCATGATCTCGCGGTTCGTGGGTTCGGGCCCCGCGTCGGGCTCTGTGCTGACTGCCAGCTCAGAGCCTGGAGCCTGTTTCAGAGTCTGTATCTCCCTCTCTCTCGGACACTCCCCTACTCACGCTGTCTCTCTCTCTCTCTCCTAGAAATAAATAAAAACATTTAAAAAAATTAAAAAAAAAAGATGGAAATGCTATTAATTGAGATGTGGAAGATTTGGGGTGAAGCAGGGTCTGACGGACACAAATCAGGAAAGCCAGCACATGGCAACTTCCGTTCTACTGAATGGATACCAAACGCCCTTCACGGTAACAGCTGATGAGCACGTAGGAGTAAACAAAACATAGTTCTAGCCCCAGGAGAATTAACATTCAAGTGGCCAATGATAGGCTGGGACTCTTCTATCCGGAAGGAAATTGTCTTTGAGGGGTTTATGTCTAATTCCTATAACATGACCACATCTTGGAATACCAAAATGTGGAGAATAAAATGTGTGGAAGTTTCCAAGAAATAAGACCTCTTGACCTGATTGGTAGCATGCTTATGAAGCCAATAGAATTCATTACTAATATTAAACAAGAAAGTATAACTTGAAGTTAACATTCTAAAATTTTGGAAGTCCTTTAGATTCTTCATTTTATATAGTCAAGTAGTAATGTAAGGTAAAAATATCGTCCCAAACTGGGCTGTGCACTGAACTGACATTGATGACGGTGAGGTGCTCAGCTCCCCAGACGTCTCTGTGGGTACCACCAACAGGGTGGGCACAGCTGCTTCCGGTACTCCCAGATCTGGGCAAGTGAGAGCTGCACTGAAGACAGAATTCAAAGCACATGCCAAGAAGACTTCTGGGAGCAGCAAAAAAATTTATGAAAGTGAAAAAGGAATAATGTGCCCTGACCAAACCTGAATGCTAGCTACATTTTAAGAGTGAAGATGTGTAGGCGCATGTGATGGCTAATTGGAAGTGATCTCATTTCATGGGGGAAAAAATATACCTGTCTTGTTCATAGATTGATATTGTATAAGTTGAAGTATGGTTCAAACAATATGTTATTTATCAAAATGTTTAAATAAAGGCATGATGTGAAACATAGTAAAATTAAGAATTTATGAAAATATTTCTCCCTTTGTTGTTGATCAAGTTTTGCAGCTATATCTGTTTTCTGAAGATCTTAGATTAAATAAACTATGGGTTTGACAACAGCTGTCTCTAAGATATAACATTTTGTTTATTTTATGGAAAAAATTCCAAGATTATAATACATATTTAGAATACCAAAAAAAACAAAAGGAATTTCAAAACAAAGTATTTCTTAATACTTTATATACTTAATACTTTAAATTAAATTAAGATTTAATTTAAAATTTTTAATTTTTTTATTTGAGAGAGATTGATACCACAAGCAGGGAAGAGTGGCAGATAGAAAGATAGAGAGAGAGAGAGAGAGAGAGAGGAGAAGGAGAATCTTAAGCAGGCTCCACACTCATCATGAAGCCAGACATGGGGCTCAATCCACAACCCTGGGATCGTAGCCAAAATCAAGAGTCAGATGGTCAACCAACTGAGCCAACCAGGGACTCCAGAAGTAAATCATTTTTAATCCCCTCTCTTAGAGGTAACCATTGCTGATATTTTGGTGGCTGTCCTAAGATGACTTGTGTGAATGTATATTTTGGAACAAGTGTAAATAGATGCACATGCAGGCACACTTATGTTAACATTTACCAATTTCCCTCAGAGGTGATTTGGAAGAAAAGAAATATTTACTGTTTAGACCACATATGGAATTAAAAAGGTGATAGTTAAGGTAAAAATAAACATTCTAAAATAAACAATGTTATTTTCAGAAACATTTTAAAGAAGAGTATATCTCTAAAATCAAAAGAAGGTGATAAAATAATATTCAATCAAAATAATATTTTTTCTTACACTTTTGACACACATACAGTACATCAAATGAAATGAAATTCAGTGTTTTATATGTCTTATCAGCAATGATTTTTCACACAAGACTTTTAAATGCATGCTTTGTATTGTCATTTCATCTAATTAAAATATCATGATTAATATATGTATATTTGTGCATGCGTGTGTGTGTGTGTGTGTGTGTGTGTGGTGTGTGTATCCCTTGTTAACTCTTTCAGTCACTGATATAATGCTAAGTGAAGAATAGCATTAAGATAATATTCATAACAGCAAACATTCTCTGTAGACTTTAACATACGCCAACCCCTTATTTGTGTGATTTTCTATTTATCAACTAACAAGAATCTCACAACACTTCAATGAGCTAAAGCCTATTATTATTACCACTTTACCATTGAGGACAAATGAGTCAGAGATGGAGTGTCTTACCCTATTTAACCCTTGGTTACACAGAAGAGAAGTGATGCTAGGTTTCATACTCTGGCTCTTGGGCTTTGCGGTTCATGCCCTTATCTGCTACACTCCACTGCTTTGTGCAGTCTCAGCCCATCCATCTCTGATTTTTACATGAACAGATATTTCTAAATCATACTGGATAAATATATATACATTGCAAATAATCACCATTACTCTTAACTTAAAAAAATCTAGATTTTTAGTTTAAATATTTTCTGCAAACTTTTTTTTGGAAACTTATATTACCAATTTGCATTTTATAATTATTCAATGAATTTACATTTCTAATTCTTTCCTAAGATCTCAGAAACTTTTCTTAGATTTTAGCACCTCCTGTTATTTTCTAGTATTTACACAATTGTGATTTTCCCTCTCAGGCTTGAAAAAATAGGTTATTTGTAATTCAGCTTTTCTGGTAGTAATTAACAAGTCACTGCATTAGCTAATCTGGCTCTATTGTTTCTTAAGAGACTACTATGTGCCTCACACTATAATTGATATTTAAATAAATGAAAGGCATTGTTTTTTCCCCCCCCGAAAGAATTTGAAATGTAATTGAGAAGTAGCTTACCTTGACAACCACAAACTGCCCATCCCAGCTTTTCTCAGCTTCTTTTCAACCATGCAGCACACAGTGACTTTCGCCAGGTCCCGCACTGCAATTAATAAGCATTGTGGGTGATAAGCAACTCCTAGGTCACTCACTAAGACATCCAAAAAACTTTAGGGGGTGGGGGAACATAATAGAGTTATGCACATGTTAGTGAATGAGAGCATTGTCAGTATAGAAATAAGTTTAAATCTCCATAAAAATCTTTTTTTCTTAAAGCGTATCATTTTTGAGCTTTCTTAATTTTTGATATTACTAAGAAATTACTTGCAGGGCGCCTGGGTGGCTTAGTCGGTTAAGCGTCCGACTTTCGCTTAGGTCATGATCTCGCGGTTCGTGGGTTCGAGCCCCGTGTCGGGCTCTGTGCTGACTGTCAGCTCAGAGCCTAGAACCTATTTCAGAGTCTGTGTCTCCCTCTCTGACCCTCTCCTGCTCACCCTGTCTCTCTCTCTCTCTCTCTCCTAGAAATAAATAAAAATATTAAAAAAAAAAAAGAAATTACTTGCAACTACTGGCATCTTGTTTTAGAATAATTTTTTTTTCTATCTCATACAATCTTTGAGGGCTTGTAATGTCATGGAAGGCTTTACTGAGAAGATGGCTTTGAAGGATGTGTACCATTGGTATTCAACTTCTGAATGACATTTTATTTTTAAATTACTATGGTCTTATTTAAATAAATCATTCTTCTTGAATTCCACTGACTGGCTAAGTAACATTAAACCATCCTATACTCAATTTCCTCAATTTCACCAAGGGGATCTCTTGGAATGTTTAGATAGCAATCTGTTCAAAATTGTATGGTGCTCAATGGGATTGATATTTTCCAGTTTCATCAACATAGTGTAGAAATAACTTTCACTTTTTTAATAAGGCCACATATATCATTGAACAATGTCTTGGTCTTTATTTTTGTTATATAGAAATAGTCAAATGTACATTTCCCTCTCCATTCCCTATATCTTAGCCATCAGCCTCTCTAAAGATGCTTACTCTATTGGCAAGCAATTATTAACTGCCACAAATTAATTTTAAGCTAGTTTTCACAAAGAAGCACTCAATTATTTTTTTTTAAATTTTGTGTACCCTAATTACTTTGATGCTAAATGAAACATTTATTTCTATTATAACACAAGCATTTGAAAATTATAAATTTTTAGAAAAAATCATCTTTTCTAATGAAAGAAATATATTTGCTGTCACATAGAAGAGCACATCTAAAGATTTTACATCTATACTAAATGCTTTCTTATATTGTAGCAGTCTATGGTTAAAGGTAAATCAAGACCAACAGGGTCAGGGCTACAGACTCTTCTTCCTGCAATAATTTAAAGTCTGTTCATGAATTATTTTGACAATTACATGTTAGTGTCCAATGTTCTGTGTTAATGAAACGTTTTCCAATTCTAGAATTTTCTGTGGATTTTTTTGAGGGAATTAAAAAACTTAAGGAATGCTACTCAAGCTGGCAATGATAATCACTCAGTATAATCACTACAATTGCTGAATAGTACCTGATGCTATCTCATCCAAGGTGACATTCCCCAAGTTGGACTTGAGTGTTACGTTCTCATTTGAACTGTTACTCACCTCCCTGTTCTTTATATCCTCAAAAGAAAATCAGATGTTGATTTTTCTTCCTATTGTGTCTCTGTTATATAAATGTTTTTCCTCTTTGCCCTTTAAAGCATTGGTTAATTCTGATGACATATTCATATTGTGGCCTTTGAACTCAGTTTCTGTTCACTCAGTAAACACAACCAAAGACTAAATGTATTTTGAATGTCCCTCATAGTTCTATATTTTTGATATCCTAATTAACTTTCTTTTTTACCCAGTTAGTTTTTCAATGTTGAAATGCAAAGACCAGGTGACAGAATATTCAATGGCTTATACTTCCTTAAATCTGTAAACTTGTGATATAAAATCTTGGCTTCTAATTTACTAGAAAATAAACTTTTGATTTTGGTGCTATGTTGGGCAGGGCCCCAGTCTTAATTTTTATAGAGGCTTCTATAAATGATTTGAGGATAATAAAACACTGTTTCAAATTTTCGTTAGAGTTATAGGAAGGCAACAAGAACAACAAGTTTCTATAATTCCTAATCATTCTCCTTATATGATTATATCCAAAATCAATATTGCCTTTTATTATTAATGTAGAATACACATTTTTAAAATAAGAAAATAGAGTAGTTTTATTCCTCAATAGTTCCAGTCTCTGACTTCATGTTTTTATTGGCAGTAGGCAACATAATAATAGTTCCAAGTATTTGAGGGGCAATTAGAAAGTATACCACCATTTTAGGTTAATGTTTTCAATTCTCAAATATTCTTTCAATAAATAGTTTATAACTATCTCCCATACACAATCTAGGTGCAATACATTATATGGAATAACATGTCAAATAGTTTTTATAGATAGTTTTTATCTGTCATCCCTAGGACCTGACAATATTCTACAGCAAGGTTAGAATGCATGCTGTATTTATAGCTAAATTTCACATGCTTGATTTAAAGTTGAACTTATTATATGTCAGTCATGATTATGTGAAGATAATATCAATCATGATTATATCAATGATGATATAATCTTTCATGGTTGCATAAAGACAATATTTAATCTTCCCTGGCAGGGATGCCTTCAAGAAGGTAGAGTCATTTGAGGTAGACATGGAAAAAGGATTTTAAATGTAGTAATAATAGCAAAAACAAAAGAAGTAGGAAAGTCCATGGCATCTTATAGAATAAGTAATTGAGTTTGATTAGATGATAGTACATACAGCAGAGCAATAAGAAAAAGAGAATTCCATGTTAAATTAAAGAAACATGAAGCCTTGATTTCAAATTTGGAAACAAAAAAGAAATCACATTTAATTCCACTGACAATGAGAATCCAGTTCAGTTTGAAAAAAGAGCATGGTTAGGGCACCTGGGTTGCTCAGTCTTGATTTCAGTTCAGGTCATGATCCCAGGGTTATGGGATTGAGACCATGGGAGCCCAGAACCATAAAGCCTGGTTAAGATCCTCTCTCTCCCTCCCTCTGCCCCTCCCCTACTCATGCTCAATCTCTCTGTCTCTCTCCCTCTCTCTCTCTCTCCCCCTCTGTCAAAAAAAAAAAAAAAAAAAAGCATGGTGGAGTTTGAGCTGTGGTTAGAAACAAAAGTAGACCAATAATAGCAAATATGCTTTTATAGAGTTAGTAGGAGGTACAGGTGTCAAAAACTGCCAAAAATTGGATTTTAATTATCCAAAAGAGAAATAATGAGAGCCTGAACTAACCTTGTGTCAGAGGGTGGAGGAAAAAAAAAAGGATGAGTTTATGAGTTTTTTGTTTTTTGTTTTTTTTTTAAATAGGAGAGGTAGAATCTAAAGACAAGTAGCTAAGTTGTGTAAGACAATATCAAATGAAGATTTAAAGATGACCTGGAGGCGTTAGCAGCGGGTAACTGAGAGAATTCTGCTACTATTACAGAACCCAGGAAATGAGGAACAGGAGCAGGTTATAGGAGGAGGAGCAGAGTTGATTTTAAGGGCTGACAAGGTGTCCACATGGAGATCCAGGGAAAACTTTTGGTAATGCAGATCTCAAGCTCTGGAGAAAGATGAGAGTCAGCAGATTCAGGAATTGTCTAAGACTGGTCCCATTCAAGTCTGTACCAGAACTAATTACTGTCAACCCTATCTTGAGTACTCTATAAAATATCCTCAGTCAATAAATTCATTATGAGCTGCTCATACATTTTCTTAGTAGGATTTTAAGTCAATTTAAAATGGGCATTATATAATGTCTCATAGTTCAGTGAATATTGTCTGTGATCTTAAAATAGAAAAAAATATCATCCCTTTCTCAGGTCGCTTGAAGCTTGGGGGATTGCATGATTCTTAGGAACACTGCTCTGGACTCTATATTCATTAGGCTCTTTCTAAATTTATCATGTGTGAATAGTAATCTCTACCTTGCTTACCATGTAATTGTGCATTCTTATTAAATGAGACAAGATTAAAGCCTTATTCAAATGTAAGAGGTGATTATTTTACAATGTAACACTCACAATGCACCTCAGTTTACTCCTTGACAAAACTGAGATGGAGATAGAACCTCTTCATTAAGTTCCTGTGACTACTGAGTACTTAGAGATATTAGCCATTAACAATTATTGTAATGGGTTCAAATTTCCAGTCTCAAAGATGTATTTGCAAAAATGTAAATTTAGTTTCTTAAAAAATTAAAAGTAATATAGCTCTGTAGCCTTTATTCCAGCAATTGGAAAATTTCATAGTAATTCAAGATAATGGGCATTCCAGTTTTAAAATGACTTCAGCTCAGGATTTTGACCCAATTAAGTTTTTTACACCTGGTCCCTTTGCATTTTTTCCTCTCTGGTACTTGCTTAGGGTCCAGGCATCAGGTCAGAAGTGTTTGGTCCACCTGCCCACCTGCCTTTCTCTATCCTTGCGGCTCTCGCTCTCTCTCTCATATAACATGTTAATCCTGGTACTCGCTATGTGCTGGGATCTGCTACTGACACCCATGACCTTTGTGTTCTCTGGTGAAGAAATTCAGATAGTGTGTCTTCTTTGTACTCATTTCTACTGATGCACTAAATTATGCAACAGTAACAACAACAATAACAAAAAATGCCCCAAATCATGATGACTTAAAACAACAAAGGTTTACTTCTTCCTTGGGCTACATATTCACCAACGGTCAGTAGCAGTATTCATTCAAGGTCAGTCTTTATTCCAGGACACAGTCTGAAGAGCAACTTCTATCAGACTTGGCCAACCTCACAGTAGAGGGAAAAGATAGTGGGCAAGTAGTAGATCATAAAGCTTCTGCCAGAAAGTGCTTACATCACTCCTATTTACATCTCATTGAGAAGTCACATGTCCAAGTTTGATTTAATGGTGTGGGAAAGTATAAGATTCTACCAGGGAGAAGCAGCAATTTTTTTTTTTTTTTTAATATTATAACCTACCACAGTCTTTTTGGGCAACCCAGATCACTCTCTGGCATATCATCTCTCTCTCAGGCAGCCACATGCATTTTTCACAATGCGGGCAAGGTGAGGTAAGACACTGCCACTGCCCTCAGTTGCATCTGCATCGACAGGTGAGAGCACGGAGCTCTCGATGCTCAGGAAGCTGCAGAACTCCCAACACTCTTATAGAGCAGCGTCTATAATAGCTCCAAACGTAGTAATACTAAGAGTCCTCCTCCTAACATGTGCAGAGCCCAAGGCACGAATATAAATGGAAGTTTCTATATTATATGTCTAAATATTTCCAAGTCATGACATGCTATGAAGCGACATAAAATATGCTCTAACTTTCTGCATAAATACTAAATACGATTGAAAAGGCCAGATCCTCACCAGACCATGACGAAACAAAGAGAATCTGCCGAATCCCAGGACCCAGGCCCACTCTGCTGGACGTTTCCCTTTCACCCTCCTGCTCTCTGCACATCCAAAGGGCGTTTTGCCCTTACATTATGAGCACATTCCAAGCAGCCTTTCCATGTTTTATCCACACGCCCGTGTCTAGGGTTGCATTCACCAGCAACAGCTTGGTCTGTTTGCAGGACAGCAGATTTGGGGAAAGACCCAGGCAGGCATTGGAAACAATGTCGGTGACATTTGGCTGGAAATTCAGGGGCCCTGGAACCTATAGGATTGTCTAGAAGGGGGAACATGGGCTATGAATGGGCACATACCTTTGGAGCTTAATACCACTCACCTGTGGGGTGGAGTTACCCAGATGAAGGCCAAAATGAGGCTTTCTAAACATATAACATCAGAGAGAAGGAAAAATCTATTACAAGATGGCTGACAGGACTGACCCGGGAATTCAAGTCCCTGACGGAAGACTCCTCTTCCGGTTTCGTCTTCCCACCCTGCTCTTCTTGCTCATTAATGAGGAATGCGGAAGTAAGAGACTATAAATTGTTCTCTCTGCTTACGCTGGAGGCTCAGACCTCAGGAGGATGAATTCCTCTGAGCCCACGGGTGTGAAATAACCCTCGTGCTTTCCAAGGTCTCCGAATGCTGCTTGTTTCCTCTGCTTGGTGCTCCAGACCAGGTTCTGTAACATTTGGTTCCCTGACCGGGAAGCCCAACTGCACTGGGCCGTTGTTGCCACAGGTTTGGGAAAACGGCGAGTCGGGACGGAACAAGGAATCGCGAAGGAGAAGGCGCGCGCTGACTGAATTTCGGCCGTCTCCAACTCGGGCGCCTCAGGCCGGCCCCGCTCTGCCTTTCCCGCCAGACTCGTGGAGACTTAGCCGAGGAGACTTAGCCGGAGAGGTCCTGGACCCGACGCTGGATGCCGGTAAGGCCTGGGCCCTAATTCTGTCCTGTCCTGTCCTGCCCACCCATAATGGTGAAAAGGGGAGCTGATCACTCCCTGGAGACCTCCGTGGTCTCACACGTAGGGATTCTGTGGGAAGGAATGTAGGAACCTCTGGTGTGTGTGTGTGAATGTGAATGTGAGACTCAGTCTGGTCTGCCTGCTGAGGTCGATTCTTGGCTCCAGGGGTGGGAACCCTTAAGGTCCCCAAAAGCCTAGCATAGAGTCTGAGTGGGCCCGTCTGGGATTCCGTGGTGAACGGCATACAGTCTGTGGTGGCAGAGGAATAGTTTCCAATCATAAGTCACAAAGCTGAGACCGCTGCGGCTAAGCGTCACCTAAATCCCTTCATGACACGGCCAGATGGGCATCTGGCTCCTCTCCTCATTAGAGGGGGCACCCCTACCCCTCTGTCTTTGCAACTCCACCTCACAGGAATATTATGGGGTCGGGACTGAGCAAAGAAGGGTTTTTGGGAGACCATGAAATTAAATGACCCCGGAAAATTAAGGACCCTATATGAGTTACAATGGCCTACTTTCGGTGTAGAATGCCCTTGGAGGGAACTTCAGGTGTCCCAGCCGTCCACCACAACTGGCATGTTGTCTCCAGAGACCCAGATTATCCTGATCAGTTCCTGTTTATCAGCTCCTGGTTAGAGATTGCCCAAACCCTTCCCCTTGGGTGTGATTTACCTGCAACAAACAGGGACAGGCTAGGGTCTCAGTCACCTTGACAAAGTGGCCCAAAGAAGGTCAACAACCACAAATGCTCACCGGTGATCGGGAGAAGGACTCCGCCACGTTCAGTCTCCCCAGCAACTCCAGACTCAGCAGATCCTCTCTCCCCCGTACCAGCGGCCAGATTTCACCCTTTTCCAGGCACAGGCACTCTCCAGATGCCGGTCCACAGCTACCAGTATCAAGAGGCTCTCCTCCAGGGGATCTGAGCAGGGGCTTTGAGGCTCACAAATATGCCTAGCAGCAAGGGGAATTCCCTGGGGAGTATTATGAGAGGCTTTGTGAGGTTTAAACCCCGTTTGACCCCATGACAAAAGGACAGGGAACATCCAGCCACCAAAAGAGGGTAGGCCCTGAACCTCCTTATCAAGGGGTCAATGAGCCTACTTCAAGGAGAAAGGACATTAAAAGAATAAATGTCCCAACCAGAGACCGAGTTGACATGCATAAGAACCCTGGAAAAAAGACCTCATAGGCCTAACAGGAATAGATTCAGCTTGAGGGGGACCAGGCTCACTTCTTCCTGGCCTCCGTGAGCCCATGGTCAAAATAAAAGTAGGGGGCCAAACTATGACTTTTATGTGAACTTGGGGGGCCACACGGTATGGTATGAGTTCCTTTGCCTACCTAAGTGCCCTATCCCTCTGCTTGACCGGGATATACTCTCAAAGCTGGGGACCCAAGTAAACTTAGAGCCAACAGGACACACCAGCCCCCAACCAGGTCCTAATGAAGGCTATTCTGTGCCCAGGCCCACCAAGCAGTCCACCTGAATTCTGGACTGTCTTTCTCACTGTGTGGGCCAAGGACAACCCCCCGCCAGACTTGCTCACACCTGGGACCCTGTCAGCATAGAGTTAATCCCAGGAGCTCAACCAAAGACACAGCGGCAATACTGCCTCCCACAGAGGCAAGGGGAGTCTTCCAAGAGCACAAAAATTCTGGTTGAATGCCAATCACCCTGGTACAGTGATTGGCAGTCAAGAAGCTGGGAGGGAACCAACCAGTTCAAGCCTTGTACCCTGTGGTCCCGAATCCGTACACGNGACACAGCATATCAGAAAAACTCACCTGCCCTCTTTAGAGGCTTTCCAATGGAGGCCACACACTGCACTCTTCTTCTCCAGTGTGTGGATGACCTCTTCCTTGCCAGCAATACCTGAGAGAATTGTACAGAGGGCACAAAGGCTTTCCTCCAACTCCTGTCAGACTCAGGGTTTTGGGTCTCATGAAAAAATTCCGATACTTAGTTTCACCCAAGGAAAAAGAGCACTAGGGCCATAGAAAAAAGGAGGTCATCACCCCTGTACACCAGCCCCAAACTAAGAGTGGCTATGAGAATTCCTAGGGGCTGTGGGATTCTGCCAAATCTGGATTCCCAGATTCTCAGCAATAGCAGGACCCCTCTATAATCTCTTGGTAGGGCTGGATCAAGAACCCCCTGCATGGACAGGGGAGGCCTAAGCCACTTTCGCTGCCTTGGAGCAGGCACCAACCTTTGGTCTGCTGAATATACAAAAGCCTACAGCTATAATAGGCCTGCGTTCATGGCGGACTGCTTACAGGCCTCAAAGCTCAGGAAAAGTAGAGCAGATGAATTGCACCCTCAAGGGAAACTTAGCCAAGTTCTGTCAGGAAACAGACTTCCCATGGCTGGACCTGTTGCCCCTGGCCTTCCTGCATGTCTGTTGCACACCAGGAACTCAAGTTTTCTCCACTTTTGAGAGGGCCTCAATCTCTTTAGGATCCCCGTACACCCCGTCTCACCAGGGGGCTCAGTCTAGGCCAAAGACTGGAAAAAAACCCTCTCAAACCACAGTTTGAGCTGTATGAGGCCCACAGTGAACTGGGCCTCATACAGCTATCAGTCCATGGGTCCACCACCCCAGAGTCAGGAGGGCAAGTCCTGAAGAATCCCACACATGGAAAACTGACCCAAGTCCAGTCTTCAGCCCTGCTCCAGCCACACCTCCAAAGCTGGCTGGTCTATGCACAGGAGAAGCTTGAGGAATCGCCAGTCTGATAAAATAAACTGTCCTTACTCCTTGCTATCGGAATGGCAGAGGTTGCCCCAGAAAGGTGGGGAAACAGTGAGAGGTTCCTGTTCACACTCACCTTCGTCTTAGGGATAGGATGTTCTCCTGGTATTGATTGCCTCTAATCTGGGCCCCATTTGTAAGAGTAGGGCACCTTCAGTGGAAAAATCTAGGGGGTTTAAAAGCTTAAATATAGTGTAACCTCTTGTTGGTCTGTTGGGTTGCCTGCCAGTAAGGAGGTTGCAAATGCCATTTTGGGGAAGTGTTTCCACTGATGTATGTGCCTCAAACTTGGAAAAAAAAAAAAAAAGAGAGAGAGAGGGGCGCCTGGGTGTCTTAGTCGGTTAAGCGTCCGACTTTCACTTAGGTCATGATCTCGTGGTTCGTGGGTTCGAGCCCCGCGTCGGGCTCTGTGCTGACTGCCAGCTCAGAACCTGAAGCNAGAGAGATTAAATGATTATTAGAATAAAAGTTGGTGCTTAGATTAACCTTCAGCCTTAAGGCCCAGGCTAAACCAGTGGTGTTACGACCTGTCCTAGGGACAGGAATAGCCATGGGGATAGGGGTCTGGCATAGGAGGCATAGGCTCTTCTGTGGGACTAACGAGTGGCTGACTCCCTAGAGTCCCTGCAGAGCTAAATAAGTTCTCTGGCAGGAGTTGCCCTTCAGAACAGAGAGGAACTTGACCTTCTCACTGTTGAGAAAGGGGGCACCTACATCTTCCTCGGAGAAGAATGCTGTTACTTTGTAAACCAGTCAGGAATAGTCACAACCAAAGTCAGGGAACTAAAAGTAAACAACTAGTCCATAATAAATAAAGATGCCTTCTAATACAGACTAGATCTGTTTAAAGGGGCATCAAAGGGGGGCAATGATAGAGAAAAAACTGTTATAAGATGGCTGACAGGGGGCACCTGGGTGGCTCAGTCGGTTAAGCGTCCGACTTCAGCTCAGGTCATGATCTCATGGTTCATGGGTTCGAGCCCCGCGTCAGGCTCTGTGCTGACCGTTAGCTCAGAGCCTGGAGCCTCTTTCAGTTTCTGTATCTCCCTCTCTCTCTGACCTGCCCCTGCTCGCGCTGTCTCTCTCTCTCTCTCTCTCAGAAATAAATAAAACATTAAAAAAAAAAAAAAAAA
>NW_027531143.1:4546653-4672911 GCF_008692635.1 Crocuta crocuta
TTCATGGGTTCGAGCCCCGCGTCAGGCTCTGTGCTGACCGTTAGCTCAGAGCCTGGAGCCTCTTTCAGTTTCTGTATCTCCCTCTCTCTCTGACCTGCCCCTGCTCGCGCTGTCTCTCTCTCTCTCTCTCTCAGAAATAAATAAAACATTAAAAAAAAAAAAAAAAAGACGGCTGACAGAACTGATAGGGGAATTCCAGTCCCTGACCGAAGACTCCCTTTCTGGGTTCTTCTTCTCACCCTGCTTGTTGTGTGACAAATTATTGTTTTTTTTTAATTCTTTAGATGTTTTTCATTTATTTTTGAGAGAAAGTGAGAGACAGCGTGAGCAGGGGAGGGTCAGAGAGAGAGGGAGACACAGACTCTGAAACAGGCTCCAGGCTCTGGCCTGGCTGTCAGCACAGAGCCCGACGTGGGGCTCAAACCCATGAACCATGAGATCATGACCTGAGCAGAAGTCGGACGCTTAAGCGACTGAGCCACCCAGGCGCCCCAGTGACAAATTATTACTAATGAGGAATGCAGAAGTAACAGGCTATAAATTGTTCCCTCTGCTTATGCTCGAGGCTCAGACCTTTGGAGAGTGATTTCCTCTGAGACCACCGGTGTAAAATAATCCTCCTGCCTTCCAAGATCTCCGAGTGCTGCTTGGCTGTTCTGCTGAGTGATCCAGACCAGGTTCCATAACAACCCATGGTCTAAGCTTGCTAAGTCCAAATAAATTATAGAGTTTTGGAGCACATGGGCATCCATTGCATAAATAGCATTCATATATTTGTGTATGTCAGTAGTAAAACCTAGATTAACTTAAAAGATCATCTTTTAGTGTTATCTGTTCTTATGTTTATCCAGTGGCAGGCTCTAATTCTAGTATCACCTCATCTAATTTCTGAGCAAAATTGATCCAGTCTGGGAGTATTTTAAGGAACTCTATTCATTTTACAAAGTATCTATTCCTTTTGGAAAAGAATTTCCGGAAAGTTTCTGGTCAGTGTTTCCTTTAACACTTTTAAAGACAGCATTACTTACAAAAGTGTGTACTCTTTTAAGACTCTATATCTACTGTGTAAAGTAATATCTATTTGTCTTTACAATAACACAACACAAATTCTGACTTTTGTCTAAGAACATGATACCAATTTATCAGGACAATAAATTGTCTGTGTCAGTATGATAAATCGCTGAAGACTCGTCTGCCTTCCTTGGCATGATCCCTGCTCTGTGAGGAGATGACTTTTGTACACAGCTAGCCAAGATTCAAGGGCTGTGTCTCGGCCAAGACAAAGAGCTTTCACTCTGGGTGAAATTAAAGGAGATTCCAGCTGTGGTCTCACTAATACTCCAATGACAAGTTCTCTGCTCCCAACCCTATCACCACTTACCATTTGCTTAAATGAGTAAGTGGCATTTCTGGTGAGGCTGGAAATTCGTTAGAAAAATGCAGAGTAGAAACGCTTTACAAATGCGAGTTACACCATTTGAATTAGAATTATGCTTGGTATAAGAATATCTTTTTTTTTTTAGCTTGTCACTCACTGCAAAGGCAGTTTTTAAAAAAGCTGTCAATTTGTTTTATCTTACATGTATTTAATTTTTTGATTTTCAAACAGGGGAAACATGAAACAGAAAATCTCACATGTAACCAAGCTGAAATAAGAAAGACAATTACTTTTCCCTAATGAAATGTTCTATTTCCTTGGTTTGCTGTTTCATTAATTTCCCAACTTCATTTTGTGCTGATCTAGATTTTAGTAGTTTTCCCTGAACACAACTTGAGCAAAAGATGTTTGGATTAATTCAAAAAATGATTGTGTATCTACGGTGTGAGAGGCTCTTTCTTATGAGTTGGTTAATAGTAAGAGGCAATCCATGTTTCTCCTACTATAAGACTTTCATTTTAGAGCTGCGGTGTACACAGATAAGACAGACAAAATGAATACATAAAAATTAAATATGATAGCTATGATCAAGAAAACTAAGAGATTTATGTAACAGAGAATGACTGGGTGGCATATAACCTTCAGAGAGCCCTCTCTATAGAGATAACATTTGAGCTGATAACTTATTGATGAAAAAGATGAAGCTATATGTGTGAATTTTAAGAGACGGTCAGCTACCAAAGTGAATGTCAAGGACAACAGCCCAAGAAAGGGACCACTTTGGTGTGTTCCTGGATTGGAAGGAAAGTCATTGTAATGGAAGCATAATGAATAAAGGAAAGAGTGACAGGAAATGAGGAAGGACAATATCTGGGGGTGAAATTAATCACTATATTCTAAGTATTATAAAATAAGTTCCATTGTGTTTTTAGTTGGAAGTCACTGGAGAATTCTCAGCTGAGGAGCAATGTTAAATAATATACACTTTTAAGAGATTACTTTGGTTGCTGAGTGTAGAATATATTTTGGGCCAGGGTGATAGAGTAGGAGAGAGTGAAAGCAGGCAGTCATTTAGTACAGCACTATACCTTGTATCCTGAATCCCTCTCTAGATCCCTTTGGGTCTTTCTTTCTATATTAAAAAAAAAATGACATCATCCAAACTCAACGTTCACTCACTTTTCTTCTTGGCCTTTAACTTGGGACCATAATCTGTGGGCCACTTATTTCATGGTCTTTTTTTCTGTTTACCTAAGATACGTCATGAAGTCACTTTTGTTTCCTACATTCAGGTAGCTCCTCTGACTCCCTGTGCAGAGGAGTGGACAGAACTCTCTTTCCCGTAAAGCCACCAGAGCACGTAGTAACCACACTCAGAATTGCCACCCTCATGTCCAAATGATGACAGTATTGGCAGAAGCTGCGCACTATTTCCGAGAAGTTGCTAAATATTCATAAACATATCTGTGATCCAGTAGTCTTAGATAATAGGTAGATCTATTTCATTTGTGCCTCTTTCTAGCTTAGCCATCTTAAATTCTTAAACTATAGTTGATGAGAAAACTAACTTCATGAGCATGGAGATTCCTTCAAGCAATGAAAAAGCAAAAAGGCCAAAAATTTCTTTTGATTCTCTCCCACACCCCAAGTTATTGGTCACTGGCAGCTGAGTAACATGCATGGTCTTCTATTTCATTTTCTGTCCTTACCTTATATGTGAGTCTAATTTCTGGAACATCAGATTTGTCGTCAGCTTTTAATCTTTCTGAAGTGGAGGACTTAGAGATTTGAGATGAGTCAATAATTTCTCTGGCCATTAAATGTGCTCTAAATGCAGTGGCTTATCTCATATGTGTTCCTTAATTTCGTTTCTGGCTGGGTGTTTTAGTTTCCCACTTTGGTGGAGCCATGTTGAGGGGTAACTCGCATAGAACTATTTATGAAGAAGTCTCTGGATTTAGTGAGCTAAGGGAGTTATTTCCCATTCCTGGGAGGTGTTGGGTTGGGTGATTTTCCTGGTGCCTTTCTTCCAAAATCTTATCATTGTGATTTCTGTGTTTTCAAGGGATGGGTGTTCACAACAGAAGTGATGTTGTGGTGGTTTGGACTATAAGAGCCATAAATAGGAAAAATATTGCCATGTTTTCTAACAGATGCTCTCTCTGGCTCAGAGCTTGAATCTATCAAATTATTGAAAGGAGCATTTGTAACACCATGTCTCAGGGAAGAATAGAAAAAAAAAGAAAGAAAGAAAGAAAGAAAGAAAACCCTCAGGCTATCTTTCTGAAATATTTTGTGTCTTTAGAATTAAATAATACATTTGAGTGGGTCAGTGCTAATAATGGTAGAGTTTAAAAAATGTGTTGAGGTTTGCTTGGGCCACTGTCATATCAGTCTTCTTCCTTTCTTGAGACAACTACTTTATTCTTGAGATTGAGTCCAGATCACCAAACACTCACTTTGTTTTAATTTCAGCTACAGGCAATTCAGTTCATGTCAGTCTATATGTATCAGATGTAAACTTTGCATGTTTTGTTTTGTTTTTGTTGTTTGTTTTTCCCATCTCACTCTCATTTATTACCTTCATACCAGTCTACTCTTTCAGCCTAAAAGGGTGACAGGCAGATCATGACTCCCAGTCATCCCAGAAAGTAGGTGGGTCACCTTAGGGCAAATTTTACCTATTCAAAAATTCATCTTACATTAGCAGTGAAGATTTGGGCATCTCCCCAAACAATTTTTCTCCTTACTCATAAGTTTAAATCATTAAACTTTTCAGTGTTTACTACTCAACAGCCCACATCATTTTGTTCATACCTGTTTTTTGACCAAATCTTAGTTCTAGCAAAACCTGTGTCTTCTGTGGCTGAAGATGTAGAATTCAATGCAAATACTGCCATGGGTAATTATGAATTATACTACATATTAATGAAATAGTCCTCCATTTTCCAAACTAATTAATGCAGTGGAAAGTCCTGGATACTGTTTGTGGACATGGGATCAATTTGCTTTTGTCAATCGTTACTTCTACTTCAGTCTATGTCTTATTACAAATGACCTTTAAGAAAGAAAATCTGTGTCTGTAATTTATCAAATGTAAGTTCTTGTAAAGCAATGAGCCAGAATACCTAAAATTGTGTTGTGTTAATAAATGGCTCTATAATCTCAGTGTCTTTAAGTAATAAAAGTGTCTTCCTTGCTCATACTACATGGCCATTGAAAGCAGGCAAGAGATATCTTGCTCATTATCCTCAATACAGAATCAGGCTAAATGAGAAGCCGCCATTTCTGGCATTTCCACTTTCTGAGCCAAAGTAAAAAGAACTCTGCCAAGGGGTAATTAAAATGTGCTAGCTCAAATATGACACTTTACAACTGATTGGCTAGAAGGAGTCATATGACAGGAAGGGGGGAGAGGGGGTGCTGTATGCCAATGACAGTAAATACAATTCTACATGTGTCCTAAAAGAAGAGGAACTGGAAATATTTTTATTAAATCCTTAATGATTGTCTTAGCACTCTATAGCCTTCTGTAAGACTTTTGTAGACTGCTTCATTGAGGTTCAAATACATGGTTTCTTTACAACTTTGCCTGAGGAATAAGTCCTTGAGGGAAAGCTAGGTGACAAATGCCTGCTGAGCCAAGGAAGGAGAGAGAAGAACATAGCATTCACCTTTCTGCCATGGTTTGTGATTAGTTGGAAAATACAGGCTCATGTCAGTATTCATGTCCTTCCTGACACTTGCACAAAAGCAATCCCATGACTGACTCACCCCAGCACGTTTCCAAATGCTGGTAGACACAAAGCATTTAGTGGCACTATGTCTCTGATACTTCCTGGGGGAAAACCAAGTTTATCTGCCACTTTACTGGCATCTTTGGACTTCGGCTCCTCTGTGAAATACTTCCACACAGAAAATCAAAAAACTACTATTAATCATTCACTTGCAAAGTGGATCAGATTGAAAAACCGTTTTTTGCCTTTACTTTGCTTGAGGGAATTCCTTGGTCCACTCCCAAGCATTCTGTCTACCTCTTCAGATTTCACAAAGAAATGTTAACCATAATCTCAAATTCACTGTCTATTAATTAGGCAGATACATCTACCTTCACCTGGTAACATCGAACTGCATTATAGTTCAGACTCTTACCCAAGGTATAATAAGCCTGTGCTACTTAAAATTACCAAGAACTCAGCTAAACATTTTCCTTTCTTTCTCCCTCCCTCCCTCCCACTTCCCTTCCTTTCTTTTCTCTCTCTCTCTTCTTTCTTTCTCTTTCTTTCCTTCCTTCTATTTTTCCTTCTGTTCGTTTGTTCTTTCTTTCTTTCTTTCTTTCTTTCTTTCTTTCTTTCTCTCTTTCTCTCTTTCTCTCTCTCTCTTTCTCTCTTTCTCTCTTTCTTTCTTGCTTTTTTTAGCTCCATTGAGGTATAACTTACATATAATAATAAACTACACATATTTAAAATATACATTTTGATGTGCTTTGACTTCTATAAACACCAGTGAAACCATCAACACAATCACAAAAAAATCGTATCATATCCATCACCCCCAAACGTTTTCTGGTATCCCTTTGTTACCTTTCCTCTGACTCTCCCTTTCTGTATATTCTTTCTTTTGTCTGACTTCTTTCACTCAGCATAATTATTTTGAGATTTATCCATGTCGTTATGTGTATCAGTGGTTGATTCTTTTTTCTTGCTAAGTAGTATTCAATTACATGGTTTATGCATTCACCTGTTGATGAGCATGTGGGTTGTTTCTAGTTTTTTTTTTTTTAAATATTCCTAATAAATATTCTACGGCAATTTGTATATAACCTTTGTATGAATATATGCTCTCATTTCTCTTGGGTAAATACCTATGATTGGAATGATGGTATCCTATGGTAGGTATATATTTAATTTTTTAGGAAACTACAAAACTATTTTCCAAAGTTGTTGTACCATGCCATATTCTCAAAAGCACTGAATGAGAGTTCCAAGTTTCCATACTTTATCACACAACACATGATATTATCAATCTTTTCCATTTTAATACATGTTTTCCGACATTTCCATATAGTTTTGGTTTGCATTTCCCTAATGACTAATGATGTTGAACATCTTTCCATATGCTTCTTTGCTACCCATACATCAATCTGGGTAAACTATCTGTTCAAATTCTTTGCCCATTTTTTATTTGAGCTTTTTGTTTTCTTATTATTAAGACATTTGCTCCTAAAATTGCTAGTTTTGAAATGATTACTAACTATAAACAGTACTTTGAGGAAGTACACAAAGATGCTGTGGCCCTCAACCATTTGAGAGTCATTTGTTAATCTGATGCTGCATCGTCTCCTACTGCATCAATGTGCAATTCCTGTAAGTAGGAGATTACCTTATATAAACATAATACAACCATCAAATTTAGGAAAATAACATTATATAATATTGCCATTTAATAGTCAAACCCTGGTCAAGTTTTGCCAATTTTTTCAAAATTATTGTTTCAATTTTTGCCATTGTTCATAAAGCACAAAAATCCAGTTCAGAATCACACATTGAAACTTTTTTAGTTTCCTTCAGTCTGCAACATTTCTTCACTCTTACTTAGATCTTTAGTACTTTGACACTTTGGGAGATTGCAGGTCAGTTATTTTGGAGAATGTCCTTTAATTTAGGTTTATATTTTGGTTATATATTTTTGACAGGAATATCTAGAAGGGATGGTGAATTCTTCTCACTGGATACTATTAGTTTTTTAAGACAACTTTATTGAGGTATAACTGAAAGGCAATAAACTGCTTATAGTATACAATTTGAAAAGATTTGACCTATATGTATACTGTTACTACAATCCAGATGATGAATGCATCAATATCTCCCAAAAGTAGCCTGAAGCCTTTCTCTCTCTCTACAACCCTTCTCCCCCGCCCAGACAACTGATCTGCTTTTTGTCACTGTAGATTAGTTTATCTTTTTTAGAATTTTAGTTAAATTTTATTTAAATGTACTATTTTTGCCTGGCTTCTTTCATTTGGCATAATTATTTTGAGATTCATCCATGTTGTAGCATGCATCAATATTTATTCCTTATTTTTAAGAAGTATTCTATTGCATGGTACACCACAGTTGTTGCCACTTGTTGATGGATATTTGGTTTTTTTCCAGTTTTTGACTATTACAAATAAAGCTGCTATGAACATGCATGCACATGTCTTTGTGTAGACATATGCTTTTATTTCTCTTGGGAAAATACTTGGCATGCAAGCTGGATCACATGGTAGGTGTATGTTTAATTCTTTAAGAAATTGCCAAATATTTTCCCAAAATGGTTTGTGCTTTAACCACCAGCAAAGTGGTTAAATGCTTTTACATCCATCAGCATTTAATCAGAAACCCACTTTGTCCACTTCCTCACCAGCACTTGATAAGGACAGACTTTTTATTTAGCCATTCTAAAAGCTATGCAGTGGTATATCATCGTGGTTTCAGTTTGCTTTTCCCAAATGACTAATAGTGTTTGGAGTTTTTTCATGCCCCTATTTATCATTCATATGTCATGAGCTTTTAATGGATTACTCAAAATATGCTTGTTAGCAAAATTTCAATGCTGTATTCATAATGAAAATCTGTGGCTCTGTCACAATTCCTTATCTTTTTTGAGGGAAGGTGAGGCAAGACCTCTGTGTTTTCTGTTTCTAATCATCAACATTTGGTTCTTTATTGAATAGTTGAATACCTGGTACACCCATCTCTGAGTCCTTCAAAAGTACAGATATACAAACATAGAAAGACCTGGGTGTTCCCCTTAAAGTATTTTTCTGGTTGTTACCACTTGGTTCTGTTTGTTTGTTTGCTTACTTTGGTACAGTGGCTTACTGATTGTGAGCAGACTATGGTACTCAAACATATAGAAGTAATGACATTTTCCATGTTGGCTTTCCATTTGTTGGCACTCTTTCTCAACTAGCAGAGTTTTTGTTTCATTTTGTTTTGTTTTTTGTTGTTTTGCATCATATTGTTTTGTTTTTTAGTTAGAAACTTTTAATTTCCTCAGAGGTACTAAATTTCATGCTAGGTACAAGGAAGTATTCTAGGAATAAAATAATTAATGTCCTATGTACTTTGGGATAAAAATAATAACATCTTATGTACAAACAATCCCATTTTCTCTTTCTCCTTTACACATTAGCTCAATTCAATCCCAATTATCCCTTGGAGTTAGAAGTCATGTGACTGAGTTCTAACCAACTGAACAGGAATATACATAACATGTGTCACCTCCAGATCTGGCTCATTAAAACCCATCCCACAGGATCCTCAATATTCTTTCACCTTCTTTTGACAAGTGTTGAAGATGACAGATCAACAAGATGGAATGACACTGGGTACCATAATCGCATTTGGAAAACAATACATGGACCAGGAACATTAGTTTGATAGATGATGTGAATAATTTCCATTGTTTTAAGCCACTGAAACTTAGAAATTTGCCTGTTACAGCAACTAGCATCACTCTTACTAATAAAGAAGTCACTAGGTCCGAAGGATAGGTCAATAATAAGATGTCTACATTTTTCTACTGACATTTCTTCCTCCTTGTTTGGACTTCAGACTTCTAGCCCTTGATGGAATACTGAAGCCCACTGAGACAACAGTGCTTGGAGTTTAATTGAAAGGCATAACTACTATGCAACAGTCCTTTTAATCAAGATGTTAAAAGGAAACTTTATTAAACTGTGATTGAATATATAAAATTAAGATGTAATGCATTTTAAATATATTAGCTCAAATTATAAAATATTAAATTAAGATTTAATATATTAAATTAAACACAGATTAAACTAGATTGAAAAAAATACTTCAAAAAATCTTAAATACACCAGAGGAATTATTAACCATTTTATTTAAAAGTGAAAGTCTAGCAAGTACTAGAGCCCTAAAAGGGGGACTAGCAAGGGGAACCTAGCCGCACTGAGTATACGGTACTTGCTCCATTAACTAAATGAGATTATCAAAGACTGATGCAGAAATTTGGTTTTAGATTAAAAAGTAGGAGAATAAGAACATGTTGAATCTACCAGATCCCATGAATTCTCAGTGGTGGTGCCAACCCTGATGGTGAACACATGGCTTATCTATTTAGAGCTGTTATCTTTTCCCATGTACAACATAAAAGCTTCTTGAAATGATTTTGTTGTTTGTGCTTTTATATTTTCATGAGACAGGCTAGATCTTTATAGATACTGATCCTTAGATCTAGCAGACTTTTCACAGGGAAAGAAAAATAGAGCAAAGTATCTTAAACCAAAAAAAGTGTCAAATGAAAAAAAAAAAAAGAAAGAACCTGACTCTGTTTTTCATGTTTAATCCTGAAAATGAATTCAAACATACCTTTGTATTGAACTTAGTAAGCGCCAGTACAAAATCCTTTTTAAATAAATGTTGTTTCATCCAATTTTTACAATGATTCTATAAGAAAAGTATTTTTCCAATTGTACACATGGGGAAATTACAAATAGGACAAATAAGACATTTTCCAGGGATGAAACGGTTAGAAACCAATGTAACTAGACTCAAAATTTTATCTACTTTTCCCCAAATCCCATGTTCTGGATGATGGCAGGATGATACCATTAAGGAAGTCAAGCAGTTTCCCAGACAAGTCACTGTGCTTAGTCACAAGGAATTAAACTAAAGTACAGATGTTAATAATAATAATAATAATAACAAGAAGTTTATTAGGCACTTAATGATGTGAGACACAATGATAAATACTTTGTTTATAATAATGCATTTGATCATCTGAACAACTTGTGAAATAAGCACTATCAATACTTCCATTTCAGAGATCAGAAGCCTGAGATTTAGAACTTAAGAAATGTGCCAGGCCATAAGTCTTGAAGACACAAAGCTGGGTTCAAACTCAAAGTTGCTTCTTCTCCCACTTCTCCTGGTGAAGCACTCTCAATTGATGCACCTGGCTTATGTGGATGGGCTGAGATGAGAGAAGGAGAACTGTAGAGCTCCTTGGTTTCTATTCTAAACCTGCTCAGCTGGCTTTTTCCTGAGTCTTAGAATCTACAAGTAAAAATAGACTGATGTCCATATGGGATCATTATCAAGTTGACATGAAATTCTTAAGTTGAAAAAAGCAATGGAAATACATCTGGGTGGTATGATAAGTGCCAGACAGGTGACTAAAGTCTGTTTTTATTTAATTTCTTCACTTACTTCAGTTCAGTCTTCAATCCACTGTAATCTGACTTCAGTCTTTCACCTCACCCACACTTACTAGTGACAATTCATTATTAAATCTCAATGGCTCCTTTGTAGACCTTTCTGCTTCACCCAGTCAACCACTTTCATCTTCTTAATATTCTTTCCTGAATATTGGCTTCTGAAATAATTTTTCTGGTTTTCTTCCCCTTCTCTGTTCCATTTAACACATTTCATCCTTTTTATTTCTATCTCAACCTAGTCACTTGATTTCAAATGCTCCTGCATTTGATGCAGATGCTTCTGCATTTCATTATATCCCTGAGCAATTCGATCTCCTACCACTGGTGCTGTCTGTACTAATGACAGCACGTTTCTTTTCTGGTGTGTCTTATTTCAGTCAAAGGTATAATCTTCTAGACACTCTTTATTGGGTGATCTCATCCGTGTTCGTTTCCAAGCAATATTCAGTTAATATCTCTATCCTGACCTCCAGAGCTGGATTTCCAGATTCTTCTATCTCAATAAATCTGGGCACCAAATATAGATATCAAACACAGCGTACTCCAAAATGATCTCATCCCAGCTATGCAGCGGTTAAGAACATGCCCTCTGCAGAGAAAGACAAATATCATATGATTTCACTCATATGTAGAATTTCAGAAACACAACAGGAACATAAGGGAAGGGAAGGAAAAATAAGATAAAAACAGAGGGAGGTAAACCGTAAGAGACTCTTAAATACAGTGAACAGACTGCGGAGTTGCTAGAGGGAAGGTGCATGGGGGAATGAGCTAAATGGGTGATGGGTATTAAGGAGGGTACTTGGAATGAGTACTAGGTGTTATATGTAAGTGTTGAATCACTTGGTTTTACTCCTGAAACCAATGGCACACTATATTTAAATAACTTGAATTAAACAAAAAATAAATTTAATAATAATAATAATAAAGAAGATGCTCCCTGGAGCCCAATTTTTTTCACCTACTAGCTGTAGCCTTGGGCAAGATATTGAATGTCTCTCTGTCTCAGCATGACTCTATAAAGTAGGGATGATTACAGTACCTTCCCCATACTGTGACATGACGAGTCCTAGTCTGGCTGGGTCTTTTTTTGTTGTTTAGTTTCTCTGAATCTACTGATGCCCACTCATGTCCTATGTCAGCTGCCTCTGAATGTTTATTGCTGTGGATCAGAGTGGACATACCCATAGTCAAAAGCTCCCAATATCTATGTTTACCTTATCAACCACCAACTTTAAGTGTGAAGATGAATCATTCAAATTTCTCTGGCCCCAGTAAGTGCTTTTCCTAATTTGTTAGGAAATATACTCATATTTCAATATACTCATAAAATGTTAGCACTTAAAGAAGGTTATTTATTTATTTTTTTTGGTGCACATGAGGCAAAATGTCCACTGTTGCTGCCTGTTACATGAGAATGGCCTCACATTGTGCTTTAATGGATCTGTGAAAGAATATAGCCTCTAGATCGTAAAAAACATTCTTCCTACTTTCCTGAAAAAGACCAGGTCCAAACAAGTTCAAAGCTAAGTGCTAAACATACGTATCCACATGTGCATCGTTTCCTCTCTCAGGGTGAGTCAGTGAGTCATTGAGTTTATACTACTTTCTGTACAGAACTAGCAAACTTGCCACCCACCCAAATGTGCAATTTAATAATCATTTACACTTGATAAACTGAGTCTGTATTTCTACTGTTCACGCACTGTTTTTATAATACTTCCTTATTCATTCAATATCTTTCTGTTTATACTTCAAAATTTGTTCTAATAATTCCACTTTAATAGTGTCTTTCATTATACACTTAGAAGAATTATAGCAGTTTGCAAACACTACTGCTACTATTACTACTACTAATATACTTAAAAGTAATATGTCCTGTGTGCCTCATATAAATCAAATCCATAAAACAAGTTTATTAGGTAATATCTGTGTTACAGGTAAGGAACTAGACATTCAGTGAGACTGAGTAACCTCTGCAAGGCACATAGTTAATATGTACAAAACCAAAATTTTGCCTAATCTTTTTCCCATTATCTGACATGTCCTCTCCACTACCACACTTCACACATGATCTAATGAATATTTCCATCCTTGTCCACTTACCTATGTATTATGTAGCCTGAAGAACAAGCATAATTTTACTTCTATTTTTCCAATGCAATATGTATTGTATAAAAAGAGTTTCAAAGTATTTTCTGAATGAATGAGTCAAACAAATAGTAACCAAACCACACGTCTGTACTAAACGTGTATCGACACTAAAGAGTTAATGACATAGGGGAAAAAAATAGAAAACATGGTCTCAATTTCAAGTAGCTTACAATCTTCCCATTTAGAAGCAATATGTGATGGCGTAAAGACATAAGAACAGGCTTTTAGTACATTCAAATTTGTAATTCTGACTTTGCCAATACCAGGATTGGGAAAGTCATAAAATTTCTGTTACATGGCTTCACAGCTTCTCAAAAGCCAAAAGGTTACTTTATGTAAGCAGAAAGCTAACTTTCCACCATAACAATCTGTCACTATCCTCTAAGTCAATCTTTGGTAGCACAGTTCATATGTGTAAGTCATTGGTCTTTAGGAAAAAAAATGGTTTAAAAGATTTGCATATTGCAACAGATTCCACTTTAGAAAGCACAGTTTTATGAATCAGTTAAAATTTTGTTCGAGTTTTTATTTAAATTCCAGTTAGTTAACATACAGTGTAATATTAGTTTCAGGTATAGAATTTAGTGATTCATCACTTACATACATACAGCACTCAGGGCTTATAAATTTTTGAATGAGTATGAATAGTAGAAGAGTTGAACTAAGCATTTTACTTTTGTTATTTTACTTCATCTCTGGGCTTCAAATCCCTCACCCATATAGTGGATATTCTATGACGGTATAAAAAAGTCCTAACCAGGAATGGACGCATAGGATATGAGGCAAATGCCACTTTCCTTTCCTTTATGCCTCTAATAATTTCTCTTGAGATCTCCAGGCATTCAATGTCTTGTCCATCAAATCCCAAATACATACAGAAATAATCTTCGAAACATATTTAGCAATTAATAGAGTGCCAGACTGACCATTCAAAAAAAAAGGTTTTGTGTCATCATCAGGAAGCTCTAAACAACTGGCAGAGCCTAGGCAAATGTTCTGGCAGAAACCCCAATTTTAAATTTTAATATTACCCATGGTTTTGACCCTTTCTTTAACATCAGCTTTTAACATATTTATTTTCTTTAAGCTTTTTTTCAATTATAAATAAAATGGGAAAAATGCTTCTTCAAGACAACCATGATACTATAGTCAAACATATATCGAGTGCTTATATTTATCATGTACTTAAGTTATATAAGACACCATAAAAATGACCACTAGCAGATATCGGAACAAGTGACAGAAAGAACCTTAAAACCTATAGCTTGATTCCAATATAGTAAAATAAGAAATATTAGCATCTACAAATCAAGGTAGAGATAGAATTTATGAAATATGCAATTTTATGACAATGATTTCCAATAAATTTTAAGTGCAGATTACTCAAGTTTTGACCAACAGCTCCAAGACTGAAATATTAATTAAGTTGTTAAGAGAACAGTTTTTTACCAACAGTATTGTCAAGAAGGGTCTTAGACATAGTGGAACATAATCTTCTTGATTGGAGATTGTATAGGCATTGTCCCTTAGCTTTTAGTGTCATCCCACAAAATATTGTTTCACAAGTATTTAGAACAATTTATCCAGGATATTTTTGTCCTATTTCTCCATCAAATGATGTTAGAACTGAGAGTATTGTTAAACAAGTTATCGAAAGACCGTTCTTGGTTATGACACAAAAGCATTTCATTCACGTTTCTTGAATAGATAGGAGAAATTAGTCACTAGTTGATCATAACCGGGCAGAAAAGTGCTAAGTATACAAAAACCATGTAAGAGCAGAGGAAAAAAACCTTATTAATGAAATGTCACAAAATATCACTAGTCCTAACTTCCCAATGCCTACTGAGCTAAGTATAGACTTTTAAATAAATCACTCCTTTTATGCACATATTTTTAAAAATACCAAAAATCTTAAAGATCAAATATGCTAAATATAAGAATTAATAATTATTGAGAAAGTAACTTTAAAATCTAAAAGCTCCTTACTTGAAGATTACAATGTACAAAATATCTAAATTCAGCCAAATTAATTATTATGAAACAGCTTTAAGCTTTAATTTTAATTCTTGGATTTACTGAACTCAAGAAAGTATTTAGCAACCTGTTTATGTGTTATGTATATTGTAATTAAAGCTTTAAATGTATTCATAAGCACATTTATAAAAATTATAGTGGCATGTGTTCAGAATTTTTATGTTTTTAACCTTGCAATTGCAAGAAAAGTTTTTTTAAAAGCTGTAGAAAGTACCATGTCCTTATATCTTCATTTTATTCTTCATTCCCTTGTGAGTACATAAGTAAGGATACCTTAGTTGGTGATACTGGGATTTTGTTTTATTACACAAGCTTCTGATAGGTGAGACTGTCCTTATTCCTTAGGTATAGGTGTCTTGCTCTTTAACTGATCTTTTACAATTCTGAGATTGCCATTACAATGAAATAAAAGGGTGGGAATTGTGTGTGAAACTATCCAGGTCTAGTAACCAACATCATTTTCTTATGTTTGCCCAGACACAATAAGGGGGAAACAAATTATTAGATACCCTTACTTGTGATTTCTCTCACTAACATTTTTGTGTATAAGTCCTCTGAAGTGGAATAAAATAAGTAGTCCTCTAGCTATAAAATTAAAATGAAATGTTACTGATTTATGAAAATTATTTTGAGATCTACCTCAACAATATTATTTTCATTTTAATGTATATTTGTGAACTAAAATATATTGAGAATAATAATATCTCCCTTGAGGATCTCTCTGCATCTACTTTTCATCATTATTTTCTTATATATATATATCTAGATATATATATATGTATATATATATATACNAGCTATATCTCTTCTTATACCATGTAAATATACATGTATTTGTATATTAACATTACAGTTCACTAGTTGTGCACTTAGCTACAATAGTTTTGTTTAAAACAACATAAAATCATATATTCAGAAGTTAGGCCTGGAGTTCCATAGCTTAAGGTACAACTGATATTGTAGAAATCCAACTTTTTATTTGGTTTTAATAGGAGAGCTAGTTTATGGTTGACAGTACAGGATTTGCTTAGCAACAGAACTTGCTTCCATTTTATTTTTAAAGGTCTATTCTATTTTAAACATTATATATGTTTTGGCTGAATAAAAAGTTGTCACAGATCTATGACTTCAGATTGTAACAGTGCTTGCAAAAGTCGGCTGTCTGAGCTCAGACTGCTATATCAGATAGTGTAGATGTCATTAAAATAGTTTCTTTGTGTTATATTCAGATGAAAATCTTATTACTATCTGAATATAAGAACTGTAGTCTTTAGGGAAAGTCAAGAGAGTTTTCAGGAAGAGAGCCTCATGAAATTCAGGTTTGGCTCAGGTGGTAACTGAGGTTACCTTTAATGGGTAGACCAAACAATGAGTTATTAATTCAAAAATCAGACATCAATGGCCTGAAAAAGTGATGTTTACCAAGAAATCCTCACAGACAGGCTGGCATCAGTAGAAGCTCAATAAATGTTTGTTGAATAAATAGGCAAATAAATACTCAAGGTCAGATCGGGAAATGTTTGACTTATACAGGGTGTTTGTCCCTGCTCTCTTCATACTGTCACTGTTGGGAAAACCCAGTACCCAGAGATGGAGGGTGCAGCAAGGAGGAGGGAGACCATAGACTTGCAAAGATCCTGACTGAAAAAGCATAAGTGCTAAAAATTACTAGAGATTTTTATGTGCATCTTTAGTATATAACACTGGATTTGTTTTTGTTTGTTTGTTCTTGTTTTTGTAAAACCAAAAGGAAGTTGTTCAAAATTTCTCAATTGAATTCTGTGCAGCAAAAAACAAAGTGATTGTGGAAGTCTGCTGCAAAGTAGAGGATTGTAGGACATTGCTGACTGTTTTTTGCCCCCTGGGGATTTAGATATTTATTACTGAAACCAGGAAAAGAAAGAAAGAAAGAGAGAAAGGGAGAAAGAAAGGAAGAAAAAAAGAGGGAAGGAGAGAGAGGGAGGAAAGAGAGGGAAGGAGGATAAGGAAGGATGGAAGAAGGGAAGATGACAGAAAGAAAGAAAAGAAAGAAAGAAAGAAAGAAAGAAAGAAAGAAAGAAGGGGGGGAAAGGAAGGAAAGGAGGAAAAAGGAAAAAAAATAGAGACATCTTACATAACTTTGAATAACAAGCTTAAAGGCAGACAGAAATAGAATTAAAATGAAAAATAATTGCATCTTTTAAAATAATAAATTTTCTCACTGTTGGGAATTTGGTGTGGAGTTGAATGATGAATAAAACAATAGGTTAGAAAGTGAGTTTGAAGGAAAGTGAAAATGGAAAGAATGAGAAATATTTGTTAGCATATAAATTCAGTGCACCAAGTTTATGCAAATACAGAAAAAATGTACTTCCAGTTGAGTCTTCTTTTTTAGGTTCAAAACTTCACACTTGTTAAGGGATGAAAAAGTGCATATTGTGATTATTGAAGCTGAAAAACAAAGTCACATAAAAATAGTTCTCAAACACTGTGAAACAACGCTATGCAAGAGTTCGAAACACCACGTTAAAGAGAGGAATGTATCCAGTTAAAACTGGAGGGGGAACTGAGGCAAGAAGATAATTACTCAAATTGGAGTCTATCTAGAATACGAGACTGGAACAGGAGCCATGTGGAGCACATCACATGGTGTTTGGAGAAAACAGACACAAGGCTTTGTGTGGGCCCATGGAATAACACACACGTGCACAAGGGCTAGGGAAAGCCAACACTGTGTAATTCCAACAAGGAGGTCATTCTGCAGTCTACTACATTTTGACTCAGAAACTAAATGATAGACTATTACGGCCTCAAACACTGCTCAGTAACTAAAAGAACGTCATCCGATAGTGACTGGTACTCCTAAAACAAAGTGAGTAGACCCTTTTTGAGAGATCAGATTTTCTTACTGACTATCAAGCCAAACTGATTTCTCTTTGAACAATCGGGCATACCATATAAGGTTAAATAAAGGGTTAAAAAATGTTCTCAAAAGAGTAGATTCTTTTTTCTATTTTGTGTTATTAGATACTTCAGTAAAAATGAGATGTGTTATAAAGTAAGGGTTACATGTATTTTTCAAAACGTCAACATGTTCAGCAATTTTATGAAGTTCGGCAAAAACTTTTTAATTCATCTTCAGTTTACCAAGAGATGCTGTGATGCATGTGGTCCACTTCTAATGGTCTCATTATAAAATCAATCTATTAAGTATCTTTAATGTAAGACGGCGGGGGTGGGGGGAAGCTAGGGGTTTTATGGTCAGGCACCCTGGGCTTGCATTTGAGCTTTGCCAATTGCAGGCATGAAGTTGAATTTCTTTGACCTTCGGTTCCTCCATCAGGAGTATTGAAATTATAGTACTGAGCCCATATAATTGTTTTGAAAATGAGTTAGCTTGTGGTAGGTGCTACATTCACATGAATGCTGTATGGTGTACTCAGTCAACAAATTATTATTGGCCAGCTCTGGGCTAGCTGCTAGGAACAAACAAATGAAAATACCTAACTTCCTTGTCCTTGAGAAGCTCACTCTCTAGTGAGAAAACAAACAGACTGGCAGTTGTGACACAGCTTAATAACTACACTAACACAGCCCACTACCTAGCACTTAGGAGGGCGTGTATTCTATAGGAAAAGAAAATTCCCAAAAACGTTGTCTCGTCATAGAATATTCTGCTTTTCCAACTTTCTCATCTAAAACATTGCAGTGATCACAGTGGCAGTGAGACTATAAATGTCAAGCAGGCTAAAGCAAATCCCAGCTCCTCTGGAGGTATGAGGACATGGAAAGTCTCCATTCCCAAGAAGCTGTGAGATCATGTCTGATTTAAGTCCCAATCCTAAACAAAGAGGGACTCATGCTGGGTTTCATGTGTAGAATTTCATGTCCAATCCCTGTAACGAGGTGATAAGGCCTGTGTCGCAGTTAGTCAGTAGCAGGCGATGCAATTAACAGGATTGCACTAACCTGGAGATGCGCCAAGCTGGCAAAAGAAGGATTAGAAAGTAAATGAAGTGAACAACCATGAACCAGCAAATAGGGCTTAATGGACAGTACAAGTCAGTGAGGCAAAAATGGGCCAATTTGCTCTCATTGATTTTCACTGCCCATTGAGCCGCATTCTTCTTTTGCTTTCTAATGCATTTATCTTGGCCTAGGCAAGTTCTCTGGCTGTCATCCTGGGGACAGTTCCATTGACCGCGACAACTCCATGACTGGACCAAAGTACAATTTGACCTACAGAGCCCTCTCTCACGCATCCTGATGGGATGTTCTGGTGGCTAGGAGAGTCAGAGAAAGAAATTCCAATAGGTCTCATACCCAGAAAGTCATTGAGGAGACTTTTATCAGAAGGATGGAAGTAAATATTGCAAAGTTTCATTCAACTTGTGTGTTCCACCTTATTTTTAAATTATTCATCAAGGCAAAGGACAACACTCTACACTGCCATTCTCCACTAGTTTTAATTCATCTCCAGTGGACATGCCAAATGACTCTGCTCTCCAGAAAAAGAAAACCTGATGACCATTTGTTGTTCACTAGTTAGTCTGAGAGGAAAGCCACGCAGCCACTTAAACTGTAAGAATAGGAAAACTGAGTCAGCTAGGCTAGGATACCAAACAGTGTTTGCGTCTGGAATAAGCCCTTCCTCTCTGCATCTTTTCTACCTTTTCTCACCTCTTATTTCCTGGCTTTTTTGCCTCTGTCTCTCTGTCTCTGTCTCTGTCTCTCTGTCTCTCTCTCTGGCTGTCTCTCTGACTCTCTCTCTCTGTCTCTCTCTGTCTCTCTCTCTCTGTCTCTGTCTCTCGCTGTCTCTCTCTCTTTCTATATATATATATACATATATATATGATTTTTTTCTTGTTTGGCTATATCTGCCCTCTGTCTTCTTTTTCCTACCTTTTAGATGATTTCTTTTTTCTTATTTTCCCTGCCTCCCTCCCCACCAAAGATAAATACGCTGCCTATTACACCAAAAGCCAGTCAGGAAAATTCACATTTGTCCACTGGATTATCCAACAAATTGTGTTCCAGTTAATTGCTCCCTAGCCCTACCATTTATGCATAATTTTAGAATGAAGTGGCAACTGAGATTTTGAAATTCCATCAGTTGCTTTTAGGGAAAGATCTGTATCCAGTTTCATGTGAAACTGCGTATCTTGCCATGATCCTGAGCCCAACTTCATATCATTAAAAGAAACTCAGACTTGCAGAAAATGTTTATCTATCCATGAGAGAAAGATTTTATTGAGTTAGGAAGTAATAGACAATGTGCATAGAGAATTACATTTGGTATTTACCACAGTATGAATCTCTTTATGAAAGGGGCCACACTGATCTGCTCAGCATTTCACAGTCTATGGTTACAAAGAGCAGAAGGAATCTATTTGGTCCCCAGTGCTACACAAGGAAGACTCTGAGATTTCCCTAGCTGTGCTGGAAGCTTAGACCCTACTTAGCTCAGGAGGACTAATGAGATTCCAACCTGACAAGGAAGGGCTGCAGGCCTGAAGAAGACTTTTTTTTTCCCCAAGCTAATTAACAGGTATTTTCCATGAGTCCCGTAAAATAATAATTTATTTCTCTAGTTGCCATTGTAAACAATGCTTCATTCAGTTATTTGGTAGTAGGGCACACACACCAAGAAATGATCAGGGATAGCCAGTGAGTCCACTCACATGGCCACAAATATATGATTCCTTTCGTTGTTGTTGTTGTTGTTTTGTTTTAAACTGTTAATAAACTTGAAAGAAAAAGAGAGGGTTAGAGGTAAATCTCAGATGTCATAGGTCATATTGCTTTTGGTTATTAGTTCTCTCCTCACCTAGGCCTTGCTCCCCGATGGACCATTTCCCCTTGCTTCCATCAAGTAGTTTTGCATTCCTTAGATGCACCCTGGGAATTACACAGCCAGCTGCTATAGTACTTTCCTGCTGCTGCTGCTGCTGCTGCTGCTGCTGCTGCTGCTGCAGCCAGTAGAAGAGATACTGGGGGCATTTCAAATTCCAAAAAGTGTTAACTGCAGGTGCTAAGCAGCAGAAGAAAAAACAAGTCTTGTTCTAAGTTATGCATTGCGTGACATGTGCATTTGATGTCTCTTCATATGTTTCCAAAGCAGCATGTGCGGCACATCACACTCAAACTGTCACCATCTGAAACAGAACAGCACACAGGCAAAATGTTCCAGCAAGTCTATTGCATGCCTGCGTTCCACCTGAAGCACCTGGAAATAACTAAACTTCCAAACATAGGTTGATTTTCTTTAACAGAGTAGGAAGCTTCTGTGTTGAAATGAATTTAATTTTAGATGGACTAATTTATCCTAATGCGAACCTTCTGAATATTTCGTCCTTCCTGTGGATGACTCCTAATATTCTCAATTGATCTTCATTTCTTTATTTCCTCCCTACCTCCTATCCATTCTATCAGATTATTTTTTCCTAAAATACACAGTTTTGTTTTTTTTTCCATATCACTCCTCTACCTAAAAACCAATGGTTTCCTTGATGCCAGAAATAAAGCTCAAATGACTTAGCTTGACATTTCAAGTTCTTGACCATCTGGCCTCAATTTGTCTATGGCTACTGCTTCGTCTCCTAATCATCTTGGTCTAATCACTGTTACCCCTATCACCATATTTCTGGAGCCCCAAATAAAATATACTCTGAATTTTCTGGATATTAATTTTCTTCCTTTTGCTTGAAATGACCACTTTCCTTCTCACCCTCCCCTTAACCCTCTGCCTTTATTCTGCTGACCTTCCAGATTCTACTTTCTCTGGAAGAATTTTTCTGCAACTGCATAGCTTTTACGAACAGTGGACTAAGAGGTGTGGTGCTGGAGTGGAAAATAGACAAAGTCTAGAAACCAGGAAGAAGGACAGGGTTTTAGTTCCAGCCCTAATACATAAGTATACATATGTATTATGACCTCAGTCAAGGTCATGCTATAAAATGTAAAATCATGTCTGAAAAAGTACTCTGAAAATACTGAAATATTCTTTGAATATAACATAGATCGCAATTTTTTCCTAAACAACCAGCATTTTCTGTGAACTTATGCCACACACTGTTCTGCCTAACTTGTAACAACATTATGGTTGGTATTATTCATTATAAATAATATAACAGAAAGGCTAAATGACTTGTTCAAGTTAAAACCAGGAATGAGAAGAAGAACTGGGGTTCAAACCAAGGTAACTAGTCACCAGAGCTTGCTTTCATTACACTACATTTTATTGCTTTTTATGCTACCTTGTAATCAATTATTAGCATGCATTAGTCTTATGAACTCCTTGAGGCCAATGACCACAGCTCAGCTTCCATATGACTTTCACACTTGGTATTTCCTTTGGCTAGAATGCTGCCACATGGGTCACATGGCTCACTCCCTCATCTCCTTCATCTTTGTTCAAATGACAACTTCTCAATGAGGTCTTCTCTGACTACCATATTTAGAATTTTAACCCTCCAGTCTTTCCTATCCACCTCATCCTCTTTATTTTCTCCATATCACTTCTCATTTCATGTCCTACATATTTTACATATTTTTATATTTTATTATCTTGTTCCAATAGAATGTAAGCTCCATGAAGGCAGGGATTTTTGTCTTTTTCTTTACCACTGTATCCCCCTTGCCTAGAATAGTGCCTGAAACATATTAGCTGCTCAATAAATATTTGATAATAAAACAATTTGGCTTAGCATGTGCTTAATAAAGTGGTTCAGGATTTCTAAAATAAAGACCCTTAATATTTTCATTCAGTTATGTAGAATTAGAATATAGATAGCAGCTACATTTGTGACATTCTCTTTGACTCAATCTTCGGAGGTGCAATAAATGCACTTTGAATTGGATAGGCTAAGAACTGTAGTTTATGTTCATGAAAAAAAATCTCTTTTGTTTGTTGTTTTAATTTATAAATAAACATTTACAGGAGAAAAAAAATCTTCCTAAGATAAGCTTCTATTTTCTGTAAAGATTTTGTTCATCATAAAGGCAAATTATCCATGTTGATCACAGGATAAAATCTAAATCCCTAACAAGGAGCTACAAGTCATGTAGGAAAGTGTCTCCACCTGCATGTCTACTTTCACCTCTTATCAGTCCTCATGTCCTAGGCTAAATAGTATGGTAGCTACAGCACACACCCTAGTGGCAGGTTCCCTGAGTTTGAATCTCAATCTCACCACCAACCCTAGACACATTACTTAATTTCTTTAAAGCTTCAAGTTCCCCATTAGTAAAATGGGGACAGTAACATTAACTAATTCCTAGAGTGGTAATGGAAAGAAATTAGACCTTCCACACAAAACACTTAGCAAACTGCCCAGCACAAAGTAGGTTTGGGGATGTCATTATTCATTTCAGTTTATAATCTAATTATATGCCATTCCCCAACCTCCCCATCGGAGCCTGTCTCATGCATTTATGTCTCTGAACATCAGATTCTTAAGTGTAAAACACGTTTCCCTAACTTATCCAGTTGGCAAATTCCTACATACCTTTCCAACCTCAACTCAAACACGTTTTTCTCTGAGAAATCTCCCCTGACTTTGCAATTTAGACTAAGGAATTAGCCCTCTGAAGTTCCAACTTTATATTATACATATTTTGACTTTGGCAATGTTATGCTCAATCGGTTTGCTCAAATATCTGTCTCCCTATTACATTATAAATACCTTCAGGGCAGAAAACCTAAATTTAATTTTTGTATAACCAGTGCCTATCACTGAATGAAGATGTAATGACTACATGAATTAATGACTTGAGTCTTTGTTTATTTTTAAGTGAGATTCTATCCTGGAAATATATCTGTTTGTGCCCTATTTAAGATTAAATGATTTTTAGATTTTTGGTATTAAACTCTTTCAGTATTCTTTATTTAAGAAGAAACAATCCTCGCCCCCCGTCCCCCCCATCCTGATGCTTTCTTCTATGTAAAGGAAGCTCTACTTGTGTGGCTTCCTGTCCTTCCCATTTTCTTATTCAATTCTCTTCACATGTGAATTCTTAATCAGATATAAAAGTTTGGAATGAAAACTGGTCTTGCTAGGCCAAGTCATATTTCTTGTTTTCAAGAGTAAATCTAGTCATGAAGAGAATGGGTTCCCAATTACTATGGTCAAATTGTGGACTCGGCCATGAAAAATCCTGTTCTCATGGTGAAAGTTGTTGACTCCTCAAAATTTTACCTAATTTTGAGTTTCAATATCAGGACTCTGGTTTATTTTCAGCTAGAAGCTAGATTGACCAAGGAGAGCAATATGAATAGTAAGGTTGATATTTTTGTTACCCATTTGTTTTCCTCTTTTGTCTTCTTTTTTAAATTGTTTAGAATTCTATTGCGGAACAATGAGGCTCTTTACTAAACACCTGACACTGCCAACATCCTTCATAATTTAATTATGCTTGCACTATGACATAAGTTAAAAATATCACCCAGCATCATTATCATGCCTGCAACATTGAATCCATTTGACTCAAGAAATCTTGGGTGTACAATAGTTCCTCCCTCCTTTATCTGTGGGGGGTACATTCCAAGACCCTGATGGGTGCTGGAAGTCATTAAGAGTACTGAACTCAATATATACTATGTGTTTCCCTATACGTACATACCTGTAATAAAGTTTAGATTACAAATTATGCACGGTGAAAGATGAACAACAATAGCTAATAATAAAATACAATAATTACAATAATATGCTGTAATTAATGTTATGTGAATGTGGTCTCTTTCTCTCAAAATATTTTGAGATATATTCTCAAATACTCATCTACCTACTTCTTGTGGTGACATGAGATGATAAGATGCCTGTATGATAACGTGAACTGAGGTGAATGATGTAGGCATTGTGATGTGGCATTAAGCTACTATTCACTTCCTGACTATACGTCAAAAAGTGGATCACCTGCTTATAGACCATGCTAAGCACAGGTGAAAGGAGCCATGGAAAGTGAAACTGCAGGTAAGTTGGAGACTAGTATATGGAAGAACCTACACAAGGGTAATAGTCACTATGATTGTGTGAGAAAAAAAAAAAAGAAAGTAAGGAGCCTTTTGAATCTGCTATAACCCCCAAGACAAAACATGGTGTCTTCATGACTGAAAATTACTGTGGTGATACTCAAATATTTGTAGGACAGAGAAATCATAAAAAATCAGTCATGAGTAGTACCTTACTAGAATCTGCAGATTCTCCAGGCAATCACTGGCTCATAAAGTTTATTTCCACAGATTCTAACATGCTCTTTATCTAGTGTGAATTCCATACTTATGCATGTTTCATAGATCCACTTACTCCACTTTCCATTGAAAATAAGCCTCTGATGAATAAAATGTTGTTTTTCCACTTTATTAACTGAAACATTAACATAGTAAAAGACAATCTTAAGTTGAAGTGTCGTATCAGATTGTGTCTACTCACTAATCAAACATGATTATAAATGACAGAAGTGGTTTGCATTTTCATTTTATAGCATTATAATACTATAAAACATAAGAATAAGAAATTAAACAAAGTATAGTCATTTTAAAGTATATTTACAGGGAGAGCAAGGAAAATCATTTTTCACTGATACATAATTAGTGTTCTAAGATTTCACTAAGGTATTATGCCAGGATATCAACTTTTTATTTGGCAATTTACATTTCTATACAAGTTTTCTGTATTTCGGTCATTTTGCAGTTTATTTTATCTGGAGGAGCATAAGCTAGCCATAAATGATACATTATTACTCATTTCTTTAGTCAGTTCTTCATATTCAACTAAAATATTTTTCACTCAAGCAGGCTATTAATTCAAAAATTTTCCAGATACCCATAAACATTTCATACACAAATTCTATTTTTCTTTCTTAACTCTAGAGCATGTAATACAATTGATGAAATGTTTGTAAATGTAGTACATATTGAATTACTCAGTATAGACTGGGTGATGTGTCTACGAGATACCATCCTACCTTCTGTGAAATTCCATGGTCTGAGGACCAAATACCTAGATTAACTAGATTTTATCCAAATCTTCCAAAACTTTCAAAATTTTCATTAACTCCTCCAGTTAACAGATACTGTAATAGTATCTTTATGGCAATTAGTATTCTTCTCTAGGATAGATTAATGCTTTCTGCCCTTTATGCTGTATATGTTCCAGATAATGTCATACTGAGTAAAATGTCTTGAACATCCCTCTTGCTCATGCTCTTTTTCTCATTATGTATGTTTTTATCTGCAAAATATATGTAGCATCTATTGGGCTTTAATTTTTAAGCTTCAACAAAAATGTCATTGCATTTACCTTTGTATTTATTACAGTACATTCTCAGTCAACTGTTACTAAAAGTACAGCAACAATCACATAGGTATCAGAAAGTTTGTTAGTGTTACAAGGTGTTGTATTGGAAAAGGTATGATGCAGATGGTGTAGACTAACATCTTTAAAAATGATACTAAATATTTAACTTATATATCACCTTTCTTGCCTTAAGAGACTTAGGGAAAAACTCAAAACTGAAAAAAAGTCTGTGAATTTGTAACTATAGGAAAAGGAGACACCATTGAAAGAAACAAAAGAGTCCTCATTCTTCGAAAATCTCAACAGTATTTATCCAAGGGCTTATGATGTGCCTGACACTGTATTTTAGGAAATACACATTTACATTTTTTTTCTGTCCTGCCGAAGTGTTTGATTTGGCTTACTGCTTGAAATTCCATTGAATTTAGAAATTCACCTAAGTTCACCAGAGCTTTCTATATTAATCAAGAATATTTTGATCTCAAGTGAATGAAACCCTCCTCAAACTCTCCGGGATGAATTGGAACTCATCTTTGGTTTCCACCTCTTTCTGGTGCACCTTTTCTAGGGTAATGGTTGAAAAGCTAAAAACTACACTTTCCTTTCAATTAGACATACTGAAAAGACAATGAGAAGAGGGGGGGTCCATGCAGAGCCATGTGCTATTCATGTTTATTATTTTTGTTGCTCAGCAAAGTCATGAAGACTTTGAATTCTTCTGCATCAGCATTCCGTCGTGTTACCTTGAGCCCTTAGTATTGAGTGGCAGCGATGGCAGAGTAGAGAGCAAGTACCACACTCCAGTGTGCAGGCTCTAATGTCAAAAGAAGATTCTGCAGTGAGGGGCTAATTGATTCTCATACCTGTTCCCAGATTTGTAGCTACTGTGTCTTCAACTAAGAGTTCTCCCTGCTCCACAAACTGCATGTAGTTAAGGTTATAGGTTCTGACAGGACAGTTCTGCAGTGTTCTGGAAGTCTTTTCTAGAGGCCCAATACTCTGGGATTTCCAATCATTTTGTAAGCATTTAATTCATTCTTTTAAATTTTTTTCTGCTTAAAATACTTGGTGGTTTCCATTTTCTATACTGAACATTAATCAATATATTGACTCCAGCTACACTGAGCTGTAAAGAGAATTTATTGGCTGCATAACTGAAATACCCAGGTCTAAGTGTGACTTTAGACGAGGTAGATCCAGGGTAGATCAACATAACCCAGGGCCACTATCTGCTTTACCATTTATTATCTTGACTGAATTCTCAGGTATGATGGAAAATGGTTTTGGAAGCTTAGCTTCTCATCTTCTCTGAAGTCCTATGGTAATGACCACCTGCCTCTTTAGCAACCCCAGCAAAAGCTCCAATAAATGTTATTGGCTCTGGTTTGATCAAATGACTATTATCTGGCCAAAAGAATAAAAAATGTCCTATTTATCAGATTTGTGCATTATGCCCTACCCTGGAACAGAAGTAGTAGGAATAAGCTCAAAAGAATAATCAGAGAACTGAGATTTTCCCACATAAATTTAAATGCCATTATCATAAGAAGGAAAACATACTTTGAAGCCAAACAACAAGTGTCTACTGTAGTTTTTTTAAATTCAAGCACTTCTAGGAGAACTATTTTAAGGCATCTACATATTAGAATTTACTTTTTTCAGTTTTTTTTAACGTTTATCAATTTATTGAGCAAGACACACACACACACACACACACACACACACACACACACACACACACACAGTATGTGCAAGAGAAAGGGCAGAAAGAGATAGGGAGAGAGAGAATCCCAAGCAGGTTCTGTGCTGACAGCAGATCTCATGAACCATGGGATCATGAACTGACCCAAATTCGAATGGGGATCCCCAACTGACTGAGCCACCCAAGCACCTCCGCTTTTTTTCCTGTTAGTTTAATAGAGAATTGTTAAACAGAAAGAAATAATTTAAAAATATTCATTAAATTCCTACTATATACTATAATTTTTGGAATTCTGTAAAAAAATTGTTCATTAAGAATCTTACAAATCTACAGTAAGGCAATTGCATATTTCATTACAAGTAGGAAAACAAAACTCTCACAAGTAGAGATAATGACACTCAGAAAAAGGAAGAATTACTTCAGTTGAGGAAATTGAGGAAAACTTCATGGAAATAGTCATGTCTTAAGAAAAGCTCACATGGTTGATTGAGTTTATGGAGAAGGGATGAGTCAACACAGGGATGTGGTAAATGGGGTGAGGGGAAGAATTTACTTTAAAAAGCTTATTGAGAACTGTGCCTCAGGAAGAGTTTTCTAAGAACTATAAGAATTTCTTCATACTTTTCATTTTTATGCAGAAATTAAAAGAAACCAGTATGTATAAAATGGTTGGAGAGAATGACTCACTAAGATTGTGTGATTTGATGTAGTCTGTTTGTTTTGTAATTTATCTATATGTAATTTCATTCTAAAAAGGATTTGAGAGGTAGCTGACCTAACAATTGATTGAAAATGTGGGGCAAGTGAGAGGAAAGAGACAACAATGGCATTCAATAAATATTTGTTGAGTAGTGAATTAGTTTACTGAGCCTTGGTGAGTGGAAAGTGGAAATACCACTACAGGATTTGGGCCCCTCAGGAAGTAGTTGATTTGCAGAGATAATAGGAATTGACAGAAAGTATATTAGAGCAGACATGTCTTGTGTTTGTAACTACATGCACTTATACCCCCGCCACCAAAAGCATTTTATTTGCCTTGGTTCATTCTTCACAAGCTTTGAAAATGTCCTTGCTGAATTTTAGTTGTGGACAGAAAACCCAGTATTCCAAAAAGGTAGAGCATTTGTCTCCCTAAAAGGACAGACAGTGGGCGGAACTGATTTTGTTGGTGGCAGTGTGCAGCTCCCAAATACTCTACCTTCTGCAACCATAACTAAAGCATTGAGCTGCTGGGGTCATAGGGCTTACCCTAAATTTTACAAGAAGTATCACACTTTCCCTCCTTTCTTCTTCCCTCAAAACATGCATGGATGGCCATTTTTCATGACTCTGGATACCCTGATAACATCACTACAAAGACCGTCCCAGGGAGAAAGAGAATGAGCGGAGGAGGGGCATAGAGAGATACACACAGAATCCAAAGCAGGCTCCAGGCTCTGAGCTGTCAGTAAAGAGCCTGAAGTGGGCCTCAAACTTGTGAACCATGGGATCGTGACCTGAGCCCAAGTTGATGCTTAACAGGCTGAGCCACTGAGGCGCCCTGAGAAGCAACTGTCTTGAAATAGTCAAAGTCATGCACTAATATGTTACTTAAGTGCAAAATATTCCCAGTATTCTTGTAACATATGGTAGCTAGAGACCATCTTGACTTTGTAGATCAAAAACAAAGAAAGGGAAGAAAGTTAAGAGATTTGCTTACATTAGCAATACTATTGTCACTTAAGGCATACATCAGCATCCGACTTGGATGCTGACTAAAATCAAGGTTTTCTGCTTTGCCCACTGACACTTTATGCACATGCTTTGCCCATAAGCAGCAATGCACAAAGAATACACCTTTTCTGCCCTCTTATGAACAGAACACTTGCCACACTGATAATTCTGTATGGCCAGTTTAGAGTAGGGATTGCATGTCTAAACTCAAGTCTACAGGATCCAGACAGCCCTGAACTGTACACTTAGACAGGTGCCAGAAGTCTCAAATTTTCTACTTAGCAAAGCAGAGACAACAATAACACCTTCTTCATAAGATAGCTATTGTTTTCAGAGCACATGCTGGATTAAGTGTTTAGGACAATGCTTTGACCTGTGATGTCCTCTGATACCATTAGTTATTCTTCCTGAGGTCCTTTTAGTGATAAAAGACATTCCCTCTTTTCCAAAAAGATAAAGCTTTAGTTTTAAATGCATTGTATGCTTGGAAATAATTAGCATGTTAGCAGTGCTCAGTACTACTCATTTAAAACAGAGTAGGAACAAGAGACTTTAGCCCTCTGCAACCATTTCAAGAGTGGTCTTTTTAACAACAACAACCACCCCACTCTGTGGTTTAAATCTTTCATTATTCACTTGTGTCTGGTGAATTGAGGATACTCTATCCCCCTTGGATCTGAAGACCAAATGTGCTCAGCTGCAGACCAATTATGATATTCAAGTATTTTCTAGACTTCTGAAAGGGAAACGTTGAACTGTGCTTGTGTGATTAGCTTCATTGATTTCTATAGAAATGTAGTACTTAACCTTCAATCAGTACAGTAGTTCAGTAGTTCAAGGAAGTTTACTCCTCCTTTGAAATTCACAAGGAATATATAGTACAAAATTAGCCTTGCAAAGTCACAATGATAATTTACCAAAACTAGATGTCTCAGGATTATTTGTAATTTATCCTCTAATTTGAAAAGATTAGGCCACCTCCTAACTCACATGTATGTTTTCAGTTTGACCTTACTTACAGATTATACTGTGCAATTACTTGCAAACAATTATTGATTACTTTAAAAATAAATAGGGATCCATTAGATGGCAGTCTCCACTGTTCCTTTGGTTCTGAAATGTCTTACTGTCTCCTAGTTGAAATAGTGATGTCTTGGGCCTGGAAGATGATAGTCATTCACCAAAAAATATGGAGGCTTTTAACACAATGAAAAAGCTTAAGTAGAAACCTGGTGGCTGATGGATCCTCAATAAGACAGAAATTTGGTGAACATTTAACTCAATCTATTTTTCCATCTATTCATCCAATTATTTATATGATGCCTCTGATCGAAGTTATTAAGCAAGCTGACAGTGATATTCAAATTTCAACATAATAAATGAAGGAAAAGAGTCTTCCCCCTGTCCGGAGACATCTTAAGGGTGTATTTGTGTTAATGACACAATGTCTGCAAGGTACCATGAGCAGAAGGGAATCAGTACAAACCTCAAAGGCTAAATTTTATGCTTCTCTAATACTTTCAGTTTGGGGTGAATCTTTCCTTGCCAACTTAGGTGACATTTGGCAGATCAACTACTCTCCACAATTTAATGGCCATAATACTCAGTGTCTGGAAGGTATTTTTAGTTATGCAGAACAATTGGAGGATTGTTCTTCAATGTTCCAGCATCAAAGCCAAGTTATTCATGGAGATAACAGCAGAAATAAACTGCACACTTCTGCTTCTACTTCAAGTTCTCATAAAGATTATTATCTAAAGCAGAATCATATTCAAGATAGCTAGCTCATCCTTTCTGTAAGCAAGTCCAAAATCATGAGTCCACAACCAAGAGTGTGCCTTGTAATTCCAATATATTTTAAAACATTGTTTTCAAACATTTACATAAATCAATGTTGAAAATATAGATTTTTCTTCTCAGTGTTAGTCTCAAGACTCTTCTGATAAAATGGGGATTTTGTTTTGGTATGGTACCAAAATACTCAGAATTTGAAATTGAAACTCCCCACCACCTCCCCCATTTTCCTTTTAGTCTTATACTTGCTCCACTTTTGCTTTTGTAAGAAGATATTTATTAAAAAAGTCTCTAAGACAGTATTCTAGTGACCAGTTATTTTCTGTTTTGCCTTGTGCCTTGTGAACTCACTGAAATCTTTTGCCTTTGAGAGCCTGTAGCCGAATGAGCCATACATATAAGAATGAAGGTCAAAAGACAGGTCAAATTTAGTGAATTCTAAGTTGGGTGAAATCTGGGGTTTACTCTTTCTTGGGTCATTGTTATAGAGGTAATAATTCCTCAAATTTCATTCTTCAACAGTCTTCATGTAGAAGTCTGGAAAGCTTTCACAGGCTTTTTATGGGGTTCCATCAAGATGAATAAACATAATACATAAATAAACATTTCATACAGTTTTGCCACTTGGAGTTCAGGGAAGGAACATTGTTCTGATTTCCTACTTGACAACAATAGAATGTCCTTCATTCAACAGTGTAGACAATGTTCATAGGAATAACAGTAAGGTATCTGAAGGGGTTCAGCATGAGCATCCCCAGAATGTGCCACTTTGGCAGGTGGCTTATTTGGAACTAAAAATAATGAAGGCTCAAAAGACTTAGGAAGAGCTTTTTACTTCCCCCTTGACTGCTTCTAAGCATTTAGATAGAGGGCAGCTACATAGAGTATGAGCTAGATGAAGTAAACTGTGGGGAGCTCAGCAGGTCCTGTTTGTTCAAATTCTTCTCTGTGTCTCATTATCTCTGCATGGCACGACAAACATTTGTTTACCAAATATTTGTTCTTCGCATCTTCCTGTGAATTCCTCCTTCCCCTGGAAGTCCAGATTCCTATCCCCTTCTCCTTAGCTCAGAATGGCATATAAACCTCAACTGCCTGACTGTCTCTGAGCCTCTCATGTCTTTGTGGGGCTCCTGTGCATGCTCAGTTAAATTTGTTTTTCTCCTGTTAATCTGTCTTATGTCAATTTAATTAATAAGACAGTCAAAAGAACCTAGAAGGGTAGAGGACAAATTTGCCTCCTCTACATATCTAATTCATTCATTCAGTCACTCATGCATTCAATCAACACATATTTGCATTCAACAAATACATTACATATTCATCTATTCTGGTAAATAAAAAGACTTTTGTTTCAATAGGAGACTGAAATTTCATGACCAGCTTATGTTTCTTTTTTTGTTTGCTACTTTAGACTTTAGATAATCAGAGTTCACCTATGAAAATACTATAATTTTAGAAAATTATATAATTTTTCAGGTCCTTGGAAGTCCTGAATCTTATTTCTATCTATGAATGGCTTTTCATCTGACTTGACTCTTTTGTTTAATTTTGTTTGCTTGACACTCTAACAATGTCTGAAGGCTATTGTGAGTGAATATTGTTAAAAACACACTATTTCATTGTTGACCTCATCAGTGATTTCCATTCAGGTCAACAAATTATTGATAGTATTCTGTAATGTGTCCATTGCAATAGTGCATTAAATACGCCCACTGAAGGGGATCACATTTTGTCACACCAAAATATGTCTCTCTGGCACAATAATTGTTTTTAAGAAACACAAGACACAGGAGAAGCTCTGAAAACAAAGGAGAAGTTACTTCTTTGTAAGGGATATTTTCAACTATAAGAGAAATCACCCTCTGTAACAGGAAGAGAAGAGTGACTAAATCTCTAGAAATTTATCAATAGAGAAGGCAAGGACCTAAATCTGCATAACAACGTTATCCGTGTTTACTATATATTTTCCTGGTAACCTTTCATAACTGGCTAACCCACCCCCAACATCCTTTGTCTTTAGCCACAGATGGTATTTAAAGTGATGGCTTCAGCCATTTGGGGGAGTTACTCAGTTTATTGTGCATCTCCCATGAACACAGGAGGTATACATGTTATTAAACTTATTTCTTTTTCTCCTAGTAATCTGTCTGAATTACAGGCATGTCTCAGCCAAGAACCCAGAAGAGGAAAGGGCAAATCATTTCTCTGACCCCACACCATGCATGAGACAGATGCTTTAGTTTTGAATCTCCTTCCATCCACGTTGGCTGTCAAATACAAATCTCTTGTGGACAGTACATGTTTTTGAATAGTAGAAAAGAGTTTCTCCAAAATCTCTACAGTGTCAAGCCATGGCCAAAGATTAAATGTGATAGCATGGCCATAAATAGTCTGTATACAATCCTTATAGAGTTATACCTGTTTTGATATGAGATTATATTTTACAGTCTGTTGACTTGGGCAACTCCCTCCTGTGTGATGTCAGATGATCCTTAAGTTCTACCTCAAAATGTCCCTCAGTTATTTGTGGAATGTGTGAGAAATGGGTCTATGTGTTATAAATTTTGACTGCCATCTTGCTCCCAAGTCATTTCAGGTGTCAACTTTAAAACTGCTTTTTAACCATTCTCTGCTCCTTTTGGTTGGTAATTGGTAGCTATCCATTTATTACAGATGAAAATCCTTCCACTGTATAAATTCAAGGAGGTTAAATTGTTGGCCTTCTGTCCAAAATAAAGAACTCCCATCTGGCTGAAAATATTTTAAAAAATCAGGATGGTATTGCAGAATACTGGAGGAAAGATTGCTTATGGACTTCTGTTTTGCAACTTGTCTGTTGAGGGATTTGAAAGAAGAGTGTAAACGGAGAATTATCTGGGCTAACAGGTCTACGTGGGGCTGGCTACAAATCCTGATTGTTTCTCTTACAAAGAAAATGGAGCTTGATGTTTAGAAAGCTTTGTTTTTCTATGGAAAAATCAATAAAAATCATTTTTTTATATACTGCTTTGGTGAAAGGGGCTAACATTCTAGGGGAAGTTAAGAGTGAATTGGTTTTCTTTAACAAAATTGTGGATGACACTAAGTAGCAAAGTTCATCCTATTCTTTAGTCAGGAGGTGTGGCAGAAGTCTGGAATATAAAATTGCTCAAAAACATCTGCAATTGGCAGCAGTTAACTTATGGGAATAAAACCTTTTTTGTATAAGTGATTAGATTCTTGGGGCTTCAAAGAGAGTTGCAGCATCTTAATTACTTGGAACATAACTACTCTAGTTTAAAAAAAATATTCAAGGTGAAAACACACAGTAGAATTAAGCAGTATTATTTCAACCTTGAAATTGAAGCTTTATCTTATCACTGTATTACCCTGTAATGGAAAACTGAACTTGTGTTAATCAGTATTCCTGATTACAAATGGGGAAATTGTGGGGATATTTCAGAATCTTCCTTTTATTTTAAATGAAATGTCATGACCGTGATTTAGATAGAAATATTTTGCAGAGGATAAAAGGCTCTTAAAATACTGATAAACACAGGCTAACTTCTGAGATTTATAACTTATTGAACTTTTTATGCATAAAACATTTTGGTTAATTCATTTAAATAAATGATTGGATTGTTTTGCTGTCACTGCTTCAGATGTGCCTGCTTGGGCTTTCTTTTCCATAAAGTACATTTAGTGATTAGCTGAGTACATTTAAATGCAATTTGTCTTGAATAAGAAAAATCTGAAGATAAAGTGGCTGTAAACAGCTAACTAAATAAATAAAGCTATAACCATGCAAAAGAGAGACACAAAGCTGAGAACTGAATAGATAGGAGAGTTGCAAGTACTGAATATTGATTTGGGACTCTAGTTCACAGTAAGTGTGTTGGCCTATCTTGCTTATTGGTTGTTTCATATTATTCACCGGACCCCAAACAAAACTAAAGAAAACAGACAGGAATATAATTATTTTGTGTATAATTGCCTTTGTGTCATTCGAACAACTCCTGTTGCATGATGATGACAACCCAGGCTCAGAGCAATGGAGGCACAGAGTTTCTAGACCATTTCAATACACACAAGATAAAATGAAGTCCATGTCTCTAAATCCCAGACCAAGTTTATAGCTGTTAAGACATTAGTTCAAATCTGGGCTTTTTCATACTACTCTCCAGCAGAAATCATTCACAATGCAGTACAGTTCCAGGAGAGCTTAAATGACCCAGGTCTGAAGGATTCCATTTCAAGGCACCTCATGGTTCTGATTCAACTTAAAGAAGTAAAACAAAAAGTGAAATTTGCTCAGAATAAGACCTATAGTTGTGTTTTCTAAAATCCATCCACAGTAAGAATTGAACTAGGTTTGTCACAGACTGGAACTCATTTCCTCTCTGGGTGCTCCAAGATCCTCATTTCCTGAGAGTTCTAGCAACCAGAGGACCTGAAAATGGATCCTGAGAGTTTGTGCCAATGGGCATAAAACATCCTGAGATATATATCTACCAACGTAGGATTGATAGACAGTTCCTGCCTGAACACTGTTGGGAGAGAAAAATTTTCATATACCAGTCAAGTTTCTTATGTCTGTTCTAAGAATTAAATTGACATGAGATAGATTAACAGAAGAAAATAAAATTTAATATATGTGTACAGGGAATCCACATAAACATTAGATTCCAGAGACAGGAAAAATGGGATAGATAATGTCATCTTAAACTAAAGAGAAGAGATTAGGTGTCCAGGACTTCAAAGAGAAGGAAAGCAATTCACAGGAAGATGAAAAAGAGTACGTATTTGGTAAATAAATATTTGCCGGACCATTCAAAAACAATGGGACATAGAGAGGAATTTTAAAAAACAGACTTCTCTGTTAAATTTCTCCCTGTCTGCTAGTCTACTTCACATTGTAATGTGGCTATCTATGGTGATCCCTCACTTCCTGGAGTAAATGCTACAACCAAATCCTTTCAGGCAGTCAGGGGGAAGGTCAAAGTTTCTTCCTGAGTCTTTTGGGCCTTGATTGCTTTTAGCCTGAAATAATCTTCAAGCCAAAGTGCTACATTCTGGGGCAAATTACTCTGAACTTCTACAACACTAAGCATTTATAAATATCAATATATTTCATTATTTTCAGTAGAATTAGAGAGTTATACAGACTAAAAAAAAAAAAAACAAAAAAACTACAGCATGAGAATCACAACAGTAATGCACCAGGGACCAAAGTTCCTAATGATTAAAAGTAGAATTATTATAAATCTAAGAATGTGGAAGAGGAAGAAAATAGGTTTAAATAGATGATGATCTGCTTTAGTTTATTTTTTCATAATTTTATCCAGTATAATTGTTTCCCAAATAAAAAGAAGTAAAAATAATTCTTACATATTGGAATAGTGTTAAAAAAAAAAACATTAAAATGTTCCATTCTCTCTTTGTTTATAGACAAAATAGATAAAGTGCTAATGTGCTGACAGAAGGATTTTATGGAGCTCAGTGCTTTGAATTAAATTTGACTCAAAAGCATTCCCCTTTTTGGCAAGTGCCCTACTTCCAAAGACAAAAGGTCATATATTTTTTCTCTTGTGTAAATTCTTTATTCTTTTCTGACTTTTACCCTGTTGCCCATCTCCCTTGCTAGCTATTTGGGGTTAGTTATGCAGTTTAATTTGATCAGGCTTAGCACAGTGAGAGATCAGACTAATCTGGCTTTCTCCTTTTGGATCATTTACTGCAAAATGTTCTAGATCCTACTAAATTGCAGGATTCCTCTGACAATTGCACCCACAAAGAGTATCTTTTGACATGTCTTTATATTTAAACTTTCTTCTAAATATTGGAGACTGAAAGTATATGGACTGAGAGATCAAATGTATTCTTAGAAATGTAATTAGCTCTCTATCTTGTGGCATGTTAAATCTGCTTTGGATAATCACATAACAGTGTGTATACACGTACAAAGACATATACATACACACACACAGACACACACCCACACCGAATAATGTTTTCTTCTAGTTAAAAAAAAAATCTTAAGACTGAAAGTATAGTAATGCTTTTAATATGTTACATTTTAACTGTTAGATGACTCAGTTTGACCTGATATTGTTTCTGTATAATAGGTATGCTATATTGATATAATTTATTTGACAAGTACCTGGAAATTTGAGTTTGTTGAATTTTTGTTTCAAATGTTTGTGGTGTGTTTGATGTGTATGGTGTGTGTATGTGTGTGTTCTGTCTCCCCATTAAATATGCATCTTACAGTTCAATTGTCTCTCCTTGTTGTATAGCATCATTGTTCATGCAGTTTTATGCCGATGTAACTCCTCAAAAACTCTCATTAACTCAACATAGGCCAAAATAAACATGAATTCTTAAGTTGAAAATTTTCCAAATTATTGTAGCTTATTTAAGTTGGGTAGAAAGTTCAATGTTACCATATTCCTTACACATAAATTCACTTTAATATAAACTAATAATCTATATTACAAAAGAAAATATGAAAACAAGAAAATATTTAATAGTTAAAATCCTACCTCTATTACTTTTGACAATTTTTGGAGTGTTTTCTTCCATCCATTGCATTCTAAAACAGTTTTTCTCCGTCTTTATTTAAAATTATTCTGAGCACACAACAGAAAAGTAACAATTCTCACCTATAAGAGAAGCTTTAAGTCTCTCCACATAAGTTTTGGTTCCTCATTGGTAACCTGTTCCTTATTTCTGTACCATCTTTGATTAAACCTGATGAGCATTATGGTCCCGGTTCACATATAATGATATCCCTTTTCTAGTCGTGTCCTGTTAAGTGTACAGATGGAAAAAAATCACAACAAAAACAGTCCTTGATGCTATCATGAATTTGCTGTATTAAACCACCCCTGAAATTTGAGTCTTCCATTTTTTTCAGTTACATGTGAACCAATAACTGTCCTTTTGTTACTTAACTGGCGTTAGTCTGATTTTCCATGCCCTTCCAAATTTTCTTAACTTAATAAGCAATTGATCTGATAAACGACTCTGCAGCGAGATGTTTATGAGAGAAAGCTGACGAAGACGGCTAATGTGCCCCATCATCCTAGTTGAAGATACGCAGTTTCAAGGATGCCATCTAGCGCTCGTGTCCTTTCTATTGTCAGCCTGGAGTGAGGATTCCCTGCAGGACTTCTCTGGACACATTAGCAATAGATATTGAGCTCCCACAGGGTGTCAAACCTTGTGTGAGGATCCTGTGGTATTTATGAAGAATACTCAAAGTCTGGATTTCACTGAGATGACAATTTAATATCAAGAAAGTTGTATATATATGTCAGTAAAAACACAAGTGTTGGAGGGGTGAAGGTGTGATACAAAAAGCTATGGCATCAAAGTCAAGCACACCTGTAACTGAATCTGGCTTTATGACATTCCAACTCTGGAACGCTGATAGTGTTACTGAGATTTCCAAAGCCCCAGTTTTCCACATATGAAAAGACAGAGCAGCAGCAGCATTATCACAATAGATAATATTTACTGAATGCTTACCATATTCCAGGCATGCTCTTTAGTACTTTGAATATTCTAACTCAGTTATTGCCTTTTAACAAACTTAAGAGATAAACATTATCTCACCATTTACAGATGATGAAATTGAGGCATAGAGAATTAAATTAAGACCCAAGTTCACAAAGCTAGCAGGTGAAGGAGCCAAGATTTGATTCCAGGCAGTGCAAGACCTTATATCTGGATTCTTAACCTCTTTGCTATACTGCCTGGTGAGGCTTACGTGAGAATTAAATTAAATAATGTGCCTAAGCTATCTAGCAATGTGCAAAGACATACTTCTAAGTGCCCTCTGATTCCCTGATGAGCTGAGAGATTTGCAAAGGAGAAGAGTCTACTTGAAAGTGAAACTTGACTTATGACTTCGAGGAAAAGGCAAAGAAAAGTGGTCCATTTTTTTTTAAAGATGCAAATAACATTTACCTGAACCTTCTTATACTTCTCCAGACATGAAATTCTTCTTTCTTCTCAGAGAACTTAATTCTATTCCAAGTCAAATTCATGTTTTATCCTCCAAATTATTCTATTGAGAGTTTTAAAGGTAAAATCAGGTAAGATCATTCCTTAGAAATAATATAGCTGAGATATACAGGTTTCAACATGGATTTTAGAATACAAAATTTCCTACATAATATACAAAGACAAAGATTATTATGTCTTGTCATTCATATTCTTGATCAAGAATGATTATTCACCCAGTAAACATTTATTAAGTTGATCACCATAAGCACGTGCTGTATACAAGACAGTGCAAAGCCCTGAGAATAAAAAAGACCATTTATTTGTATTGGGTTACTGTGGGGACATTTTCATTTCTTACTTCCTTTCATCCTCTTCCGTCCTGTGGCAAGACTCCTGCAATATAGTTTGAGGAAACCGCGTCCTACTCCTCACTCTTAGGTTATGATCTTCAGAAGACTCTGGATTCGTTTCCTGGCTTCCATCAGATTGGCATCTCTCTGGCTAAAATAATTTGTTTGGAGATTAACGGATGAATTAATCCTACCAATCACATTGAACCTCAGAAGTTTACTGAGAGTTCTGGGACAAAGACATTGGTTGTCTCATGCTAGGTAGCAGCATGGGAATGTGAAATCCTCTGAGATCCCAGCAGACAAACTTCCACTTTGAGGACAGCTAGCCTTCTACCTACGAGATAGTTGGATTGATAATGCTCTTAGGTTTTGTCCCTCTGGATGTCCACACAGTTCTTTTCCTAGTCTTTTTAAACCCTTCACTCAAATATTGCTTTTCTATGAGGTTTTCTCTGCCACTCTACCTAAAATTATTAACACTCCCTTACAAGCCAGCAATTTCCACCCCTTCCCTGCCTTATATTCTCTAAAACACTTAGAGCCGGTTAACACACTTATGTGCCTAACTTCTTTGTTTAGTGTCTGTCTACACCCACTAAAATGTAACCTGCAAGAGGGCAAAGGTTTTGTTTCGTTGGTTGGTTTGTTTTGCTTTATGTGCAGCTGTATCCTCAACACCGATAGGCATTTCTGGCACTCATTAGCTGATGAATACATGTTTGCTAAATGGAGGAATCTGACCTGTACCAAGATGGAATCATTTGTATTCCTAGCTATCACACTGCAAGAAGATCTCTAAGAAGAAAACTTAAAATAAATGTGGTTACATCTGAGAAGAGATAAAAGTCATTAAGAGAGAGTGGGGCTACAACTGAAATATGAAATTAGAACAAGGGAGCCACCTTGAAGCTCGAAATAAAAGCAGCATGCATTATTTGGCATGGGTAAGGAATCAAGACTTTAGAGAGTCCAATGTAATGGGTTCTGAGAAAATGTCTGAAAGGTGTAATTCTGTATGAATAAAGACCACTTTAATGGGGAAAATTCTAAAAATCCACATCTGCTTCAAGCCTTCCCCATGGTGAGAGAGAAGCCTCATGGAGAAAAGATTGCGCATCACCTACTCCATGGATGGGTCAGGGGGGAAGTGACATTGGATTATCCCTGCTCTTAGAAATAAAATCACAGAACAGAATTCAAAGGGAAGGTTTCAATTCCTGTCTTCAGAAGAGAGTCAAGAACTGTCACCAAGGGAATAAAACTGTAAGAACTTTGTAAGTGTCTGTAACCTTCATCACTTTCCCACTTTTGTTATTTTTATCTCTTCAATATTTTTCCCAGAGGAATTAGCAGGAAAATCCTTAGAACAAAAGAAGTCGGTGTGATTCTGTCAAAGTTAGGTAAATAAAGGGTCAAACTGGACTGACTTCACAAGCCTCTGCCTTCCTTTTTGGTGGATAACAAAACCCCAAAAGATAGAGTGGGGGGACAGAAGCTAATCAAAAAGAGGAAAACTGACTGAATCGCAGCAGCTTGCAACAAAAAAGAAAAGAAGAGCCCAGTATGACAAGGACTCCGCAGCTCTGCTGTAGAAATGTCTTGAAGCTCCCCAACATTTAAAATAACATTATCTCTACAAGATATAGTTCATCTGTAAATGGGTTCTAAAACTGTTTTAAATACATTTTGGGTAGTTTAAGAAAATGGAAAATGTTTGGGATTCTTTTTTGAAAGTGATGCTATGCCAAGCATGTCTGGAAGCCTCAAAATTTACCTTGATGAACATCGCAAGCCAAATCATAGACTGGCTAGACGATTAACTGGTTTGACCTGCTATGATCACATTGATTAACTACTTTTAAAAGAATGTGCCCATGGAAATCTAGGAGTGTAGATCTCTTGGTAGAGGGGAATATTTCTGAATAGGGCAAAATATCAAATGAATCTGATCATGAAGCAAAATGTGGTATCTTGCCTCAGAAAATGTTCAGAAAGATATGCCCCACCAAAATGTCTATGAACGTTATCACTAAACTTGCCAAGTTTACCAAACACATTAACAGTGATACATTGCTATGCAGTTGTTCCCAACTTGTGCCTTCATATTTAACAATTCACAGTATTTATGTGTAGTCTCCCCAAAAACTCCATTAATGCATTTTTATTTCTCTCCTATTAATAGACAAAAGGTTCTGTGGCTCTTGATGGTATTTCACTCACTTGTGCTCTATCTCCTTGCATTTGCATCTCGATAATATGCTGCTGATTGCTGGGTCAAAAATGTGATCCCTTCTAAGCTCATCAGTAAACAACTGTGTCTACTGACGTCTAAAATGAAAGACACCAAAGAAAACTGGGATAGCAAGAAGTGAAGTGAATCAACAAGATCTCACTCGGACCTGTTGTTTCATTTTGGAGTAAGTCTTCCATAAAGTGATGAGATGTCCCAGATGGCCAGCCAGAGACATTCCTTGAATGATGAGACAGGTCCCCAACAATAGTGAAGTGTTCTATCAATCCCTGAGTGCTGTAACAATATACATGTGCAAACATTCTGCCCCAAAGAGAGAATTTCTGGTAAAATAATTTGGCTCACTCTCCCAATTCACATAACTGCAGATACATTCCAATGTGTCATTTTCAATAAAGATAGGTGGCCTGCTGCTGCTTTATACTGGAACTGTACTGTGTGCTGTAAATAATAGGTAAGCTGCAGTTTAGCCTTACATGAGTCTGAAGAACTTATGGCGATATAAATTGGAGGCTCTTCCCCTGGCTCCATATCAAGCATTCCTATTCTTTGCACACTTCATAGGGTCATAGGGTAGCCCCTCTTTTTTTTTCTTCCTTACAGTATTAAAATTTGAGGCAGCGAGCAATGTAAATGTTATGAACTTTCTCACTAGCAACTGAATTAAATGGCAGCATTAATGCACAGATAAGCCATGCTGTGTTCCCATTCCAAACCTAAATGATTCACTGAACAACTCGTGTTTGCCATTTCATGTGGCACCACAGGTACACCCATTTTCATGTTCTTACAGTAACAGTGCTATACTCTTGGAGAAAGCATCTAGAAAGCCAAGCAGGAGTAGTGAAAGTATAGAGGAGTTGTTTCAGAAGAATTCAAAATGGATGTTTCTAAAGATGTTTGTCCTCACTTCTGGTTATTAATAAAGCTACAGGCACCCAGTTTCCTTTCTATGTGGTCAAGTCGACATTAACCTTGCCAGCAGGAAGAGATGACTAGATTACTAGCTGTGCCACATAAAAAGGATTATAATCTTGACCCCTTGGCTTGATATAAAGACTCTTGGGGCGCCTGGGTGGCTTAGTCGGTTAAGCGTCCGACTTTCGCTTNGACTTTATTGCTGGTACAGCCACTGTGGAAAACACTATCGAGGTTCCTCAAGAAAGTAAAAATACCATATTGTCTAATAATTCCAACACTGGGATCTTTAACCCTCAAAAACAAAGCCACTAATTCAAAAAAATATATGCATCCCTGTATTTATTGCAGCATTATTTATGATAGCTAAGATATAAAATCAGCCCAAGTGTCCATCAACAGATGAATGGAAAAAGATGATGTGGTTTATATATACAATGGAATATTATTCAGCTATAAAAAGGGATGAGGTCTTGCCATTTACAAGTAAAATAAGTCAAAGAAAGAAAAATACCATATGATTTCTCTTATATATGGAATCTGAAAAACAAACAAACGAACAAAAAAGCACTGTCCAATCTGTAAGTACAGATAACAAACTGATGGTTGCCAGAAGAGAGGGAGTTGAGGGGAGGGAAAGAAGGGTGTAAGGAGTGGGAGATACAGGCTTCTAGTTAGGAACTCAATAAGTCATGGGAATAAAAGGTACAGAATAGGGAATATAGACAATAGTACTGTAATAGTGTTTGGTGACAGATGGTAGCTACACTTGTGGTCAGCATAGCATAAAGTATAGAGAAGTTGAATTACTAGGTTGTATACCTGTAACTATTATAACATTGTGTGTCAACTATACCAAAACCAAAAAAAGAAAAAAAGAGTTTATCGCTAGACTAAAAGAAGTGTGTCTGTCACAGAGAGGTTTTGTTCCAGGATCCATTTCCTAAGGTAAATAATCATTAGCAAGTCTACTTGTATGAAATGGATGACTAGCATCAGCACGATCGAATTTTTTTTTAAAGTCCATAAATATTTGTTCCAATTTTGAAAACAAAGCTTATCTTCAGATTCTCAATGCCACATTATGGTCCTACATATGTTCCTACATATGTCCGAATTTTTTTTTAAAGTCCATAAATATTTGTTCCAATTTTGAAAACAAAGCTTATCTTCAGATTCTCAATGCCACATTATGTTCCTACATATGTCCTCATATGTACCTGATCTCTTTTCCCTGTATTCTAGTCCTTAGAAATTTCTGGAGGTTCTTAGAAGACCTTACTACATTTACTATAAACTCTCAGTACATGTTTAGGTATCATGAACAAGAAATTCTACTTGAAACATGTAGTTTACATAAAGAGCTCTTTGAGAAGCCTTAACTGAGGGGAAGGGAGTGTAAATACGATAGTCCCTCAATCACTGCTATTCATCTTCCTGTATTAAATTTTGATACCTCAACCCTTAAAGAGAATGGGAGATCCTTGAAACCTCAGAATACTTTTGACAATTAAAACTTGATTCAAGTTGGTTTAAACTTCAGTCGTATGTCTGTATCATAAATCTCTTCTTTTCATAACAGACACTGAGCTTCTGGGCATGTGGAACAAGACTGGAGATAGAAGCATCCATTACACTATATATATATATCTCCCTTCTGTCTCCATTTTTGATGTTGGTTTAGGGAAGAGAGATGAGGAAAGAAGGCAAACATCTTGTTTTGTAACAGGGTGAGAGTGTTGCTGGCTTTTTTGATCAGTGCTGACTGGCAATGCCCTCTGTATCATCACTATTGGAATATTCACCTTTGTGGGCTACAAGTATGCAGTTTAAGCTGCCCAGTTGAGCTTCCTCAATACTCTGCTGACTCAGAACCATGCTCATGTCTTCCATTTCTAAGTAAGAGCTATCTCCACATACAGTATGGGGTGACCTCTGTTTTTAGGTGGGGGATCAGCAATGTCCCTTGGATAGTTAACTTCTGTGATGTTCTAGACTCAAAAATAATTTCAAGTACTAGTACCCTTGCCAATCAGGCAGTGGTAACATGGGCTGAGTTACCTAGAATTTTTTCTTTTCAGTTTTGTCATTAACTAAGCTAAAAATCGGATTTAACATCCTATAATATTTACATAGGAAAGAGATGCCTGGGTGGCTCAGTCGGTTAAGCATCTGACTTCGGCTCAGGTGATGATGTCACGGTTTGTGAGTTCTAGCCCCATGTCATGCTCTGTGCTGACAGCTCAGAGCTTGGAGCCTGCTTCAGATCCTGTGTCTCCACTCCCTCTCTCTGCCCTTGCCTCACTTGCACTCTGTCTCTCTGTCTCTCAAAAATGAATAAACCGTTAAAAATTTTTTAAAAATGTATTATTTAAAGAGGAAAACTGCATGAGACACTACATAAAGTAGTGTGAAATTACTCCACAATTTACTCTCCATGTGACCTTGACTGAGCCACAATATCGCTGAGCCTAGGTTTCCTCAATTACAAAAATGAATAATAGTCCCTACTGTATGGTTATTTTAACTATATGGATGTTAGGTTAGCTATATGAATAAAAATTATTTTTTAAAATCCAGATATATGTTACATGTTGAGAAGAAAACTTCAACAGTATAAACAAGGAGCAAATTTTATTTCTGCAATGATTTCACATCTAGATATTTTCTGTCAAAGCTGTTTATTCCTGAATGGTTTCCAGATAGATTTTCTTTAATACTTCTCATATTCTTGGAGAAATTATAGTTTTGAGGATGATTTAAACATATTCACCTTTTCTAGAGCAGTGAATCTCACACGTTACCTAATATTACTCACAAGTGAATTCAAATGCATTTTGGTAGGCACAACCCTCAGACCTGATTAAATAGAACTGTAGTAGGGATGATAGATTTATGTTTTGCCAAACATCCTCTGCTTTCCAAGGAATCCGAAGCAGCTAATCCCCAGACCACACTTAGAAAAACATTGTGTTAAGATAAATGTGAAACTTCCTCATTAATGGATACCTGTGAATGTTTGCAGCTATGTATACCTTAGGAATGTAAGGAATGCCTTGCACTAACAGAAAAAAACATAGGGTCAACTTATATGACATTGATTCTATAGTTACAGAAATTAAGTGATATTTTGAAATAATTATAGCTTTGCATACTTATTATGCAGAAGCAACTCTATTACCAAAACAGTGTTTCTTAGAGTTGTAGAAAAGAAATTGACCTTGAAAGTAATACAGCACTGAATTATAACTACACCTAAGGGGAAAATGGCAATCTCTATTTTTGTTATATGAATAATGGACACTTCATAAAAGAAGCAAAGTGATTAAAGCAAATGATTTTTTTCCTAAGCATCTTTTCTAGACAAAACCTTTTGTTATGTTTTATTTCCACGTTAAATAAAATGGCATATTAAAAATCATATAATAACAGGTGCTATGCTAAATGTCTGCTTGGGAAGTTTTTAGATTCTTGATTTAAATTTGTGATTTTCTCTCTTTGTCTCTGTCTATCTGTCTATCCTTCCTGATTCAGAGCATTTCTCTTATACCATGAAATCATCTAGAAAATCTCTTTAGCATTTTGATGCACCTGATTATTTTTTCTTTTTAATCTGTGCCCCAACCTCCCCCTAACCCTCACTAACAATGGGCGTTATTCCCCAGACCACACTTAGGTACAGTGAATGAAACATTTCTGCCTCTGAGTAAGAAATACATTGAAATTTTATGTGGCAATAAACACACCAGTGATCATAATGTTGAAATTTTTAAATAAAATAATCGACTATCTAACCACTTTGTATGCAGCAAGACAATGATGCCACACACGAGGAGGTCTTCTAAAGTAGACTTATCTTTGTCTCTGATTCAGGAGAGATCACCCCATCATTCAGACTTCTCTCCAGGGGATAGATTTGTAAGTAAAATTTGTAGGGGGAGTCTCATTGTTTATTTTGATATCTGTAACAGCCCATGATTTTGCAACTGGGCTTGTCCTCATTTAAAATAATTTTGGATCTGAACCAAAAATCTGGTGTCGTCTAGACTCAGTTTGATTTCCCATAGTACTTCAAATCAGTATTAGAGGCATTATATAAAAGACAAATTTGTTCTTGTGTGTCTTCATGAACAAAGCATAATTCAGTCCTGCAGAGAGCTCATTGCATTCAGACAACCAAAGCATGTGTGAACCTTATGTTATTCTGCCCTTTCTCAATATTTAAAAACTGATACCTATCTCTTCAAGAGGATAAGCGTTTTCCTAAGTTAAAAAAAAAGAAATCAGGGCAGGCTTGGCCTGCATTAACTCTATTGAATTCTTCAAATACATACCAAGTTAATGAAGGCTAAACCACGGTGGGCTAAATTTTTGATAAATATCGAAGTCTTCTTTGATCCTGATAACCCACAAATGTTCAGCATGAGTGAGTTTTCACGGTCAGCATGCAGTGATTTTGATATTTAACTTAAGCTCTTGCCCAATGTGGTTTATTTCACTTATGTGGATGGTATGCTTAGAACTAAGAAGCAGGAAAAATTGGAAACAGCAGAAGGGCACAAGACATGACATATAAGGCACTTTTCCCCATTTGGCTAAGCGTCTGCATCATTTACTTGTGGCTTCAAGGGCTCTCTCTTTGCATGTGAGCCATTTTGAAGTAAAACAAACAAAAGCTCAGAGAACACTTCTTCATTTTATTTTATAGACCAGCGCTTGTCTGCTTTCTTTTGCAAATCTGGGTCTCCTTTTCTTTTCATGGTAAAGTGGTAGGAAGTGAGGTAGGGTGAAGGTGTGTAAACAGATATGCACTGGAAATAACTGCCTTCTCTTTCAATGCTTCAGTGATAATAAATAGCAACCCTCAACGAATTAATTGTAAACTCAAAGTCCCCAATTTTCCCTGAGTCAGAGGAAGTCCAACCTCTAAATTTGAAGGATTCAGTGGCCCTTAGGATTCAAATGGAAAGAGAGAAAGGTATCTATATAGTTTATGCAACATCTATATGTAAGCTACACTGTGATTCCACTTGAATGCTCTTAGAAATTAGGACAATGGTCATCCTTTTTGGCAGGTGGGGGGCCAGGTTGAAGGAAGCACGATGTGGCTTCTGACATGCTGATCATCTTGTTTTACTTGATCTTGCTGTTATTGACAAGGTTGTATTCAATTTTGAAACACAAATTTGTGTATTTATGATATATATACTTTCTTCATCCTTCTATTTTTAAATGAAAAATAAATATATAAATATATATGTAACCAATGTGTTCTTCATCTCAGCAATGTTGACATTTTAGACCTCATAAGTCTTTGTTCTTAGGGTTGTCCTGTGCACTGTAGAATATTTAGAAGCATTCTTCACCTCTACCTATTAGGTGGTAGTAGAACCTCTCTTCCCCAGGTGGGACAATCAAAAGTGTCTCCAGAATTGCCAAATGTCTCCTGGGAAACAACATCTTGAGAATCTCTGATGAAACCTATCACTGTAAATGTAAAAGACTATATGTCAGATGTGTAGAAGAAATAATTCCTTAAGTTAGGATGATTTCATGATGGCAATGAGTAATATTATCAGGCTTGGAGAAGATGATGTGCGTTGGCATTATTTGAAATTCATGCTGCCTTCAAAAATCATTAAAGTTTATTATAGTTTTGATACACCATGTTTCCTGCTGCTTAATGTTCATGTGTAGCTTCTATAAATCAAATACAGCCAATTCAGAAATGCTTTTGACAGCTGATTGATTGATTAATCTCAGTTTTGAGCACAATAATTGGCAAGAACAGGGAACCCATTATAGGACTACATTATTTATAGAAACAAAAGGGCTCAAAATTACCTGCAAGACAAGTATACGAGGGTATTCTCAGTTTTAATAACAAAACCTTACTTTACAATTGGCTGTTGAGGCAGACAAGTAAGTAATTGAAAAGAATGAACAATGCCAAGTCTCTAGGCATGAAGAATTACTAATAGGAGTTTGGATTGCTCATAACAACTGATAAAATTAGTAGTAACTGGGTTATTACAGAGACAAGCCAAACAAGAAATTCTGAGATAACGTACTGTGTATAAAGATTCAAACAAAAAGGTGTTTAGAAAATGAACGCTAACATTCTAGGCAAACACTTTAAAAGGCTGTGACACCACACTCGCAAACACCAGCAAATCCTGATAACCCATTTTATTAGGACAAAATGGTTTCTGTTTAAAGGGCATCCAACATGTTTTTGTTTGGCTTTTGTTTTGGTTTTGGGTTTTTGCTATGCGTATTTTCTTAAGATGACTTACGCCTTAAAAGGGAAAATAATGCCATGTGAATCCAATGTTTTACCAAGAACTGTTTATCAGTGTTTCATTCTGTGCACTCAGTATAAATGCTTTCTTTTTTCCTGAAGCCAGATTTGGATCACTCACTTGAGCTGGACCTGGGGGAGAAACACAGCGGGTATGATGAGCTGATTAATTACCAGAAATCAAATGCCTTCCAGTCAGGAGCTCTGTGCTTGAAAGCAAGCACCAAGACTAGAGAAATGGCAAGATCCACATGCATGCATGGACAGACAGCAACACCTGAGGGATTAAGTTTCACTGTGGCCTGAAACAAAGGACTTAAGAATGATTGTTTATCCTTGGCAGTGTGACCTGTGCAATCTTCTTTTATATAGAAGATCTTTCAGTCTATGACTTTTAAAGTCAAAGAAACCCTGTTAAATCAACTTGAAGATTTTGTCACCTTAAAAAAAGAATCCACATGATTTTCTCAGTTTTTCCACCCCTTTTCACACTCCTTGAAAGTTAGGTAGTAATCATAATTAAAGGTTAGGATATGTCTGATTTCAAGTCTTGTGTGCATAAATAGAATTCTTTGTGGCTGTCTCCTAGGAAGAGCTTCTCATTTAAAGTGGAGTGTGTGTCTACCAGAGAGATATCAACAGAGACAGAATGGTATGAAATGTTGGGAACAGTATACTGTCAGGCTCTGAAAGCTGGAATGCCATTAATAATCACAGATGGGCAAGATCAGCCTGTTGACAAACTTTTCTCATCTTCAAAGACCACAGAAATATGCAGCTTATTCCCTCATTTCACTGAGTAGGTTGGTTTCTTCTCCATGCCTAATATCCATAAAACCTCCATTAGTAGCACAGATCCATTTGTAAAAAAGGACTAAGGTCAAAGGAGCCAGTACTGAATTCTCATGCAGGAGAGTTTGCCTAATTTTAGTTGCTGTTTTTAAAGTTCTGTTGTGGAGATCATTTGTTCCCCCAGAAACTGCTTTCGCAACGTGCTCCCCACCCCCAGTGAAGCACCCAGAGACAGGAGCCAGAGCTGCTGTGCTGTTTCACAGGGAGGGACAGAAAGTTGTGTGCGACACTTAGGTACTGTACACCTGAGTTTTGCAACTACAGATCAATGAAACACCCGAGCTGCTCTCTTCAACAGATTTTTTTTTTTTTTTTTTTAAGAAAATCTATGTATTAAAAAGGGCACTAGAGGAGCTTAGGTGACTCAGTCTGTTGAGCCACAGACTTCAGCTCAGGTCATGATCTCACAGTTTGTGGGTTCAAGACCCACGTCAGACTCTGCTGACAGCTCAGAGCCTGAAGCCTGCTTCAGATTCTGTGTTTCCCTCTGTCTCTCTCTGTGCCCCTCTCCCACTAGCATGCAGTCTCTCTGTCTCTCTCAAAATTAAATAAACATTTTTAAAAAATTTTAAAAGAGGGAACTAGTCTGTGGAATGAATAGGTCATGGGGATAAAAGGCATGACATAAGGAACATCATCAATGAATTATAACAGCGGCATTTCCAGACAGGCAGTGGCTATACTTGTAGTGAACACAGCATAATGTGTAAATGTGGCAAATCGCTGTTATAAGCTGAACCTAATGTAATCTTGTGTGTCAAATGCTCAAACAGAAAGAAAGGAAGAAAGAAAGAAAGAAAGAAAGAAAGAAAGAAAGAAAGAAAGAGATATTAGGGCAAATTCCTTCTAAACCACTCAAGTTTGTGTGTCTCAGAAAACAGATTGTGAGCTCTGAAAGTAACATATAAAATTGTTCTACAGTGTTGACTCTCTTTTCAGGTTGCCTTAGAAAGCTCTTTGGTGCTAAGTCAGTGGAATAAGTAAAATAAAAGTTCCTCAAATTTGAAGGAAGGATCAAAACCCTATCATAAATACTTTAAGATTAACTAGCGGCAGGAGGGGGGTTTAAAACTACTTACAAGAGAGAGCCAACACCAAGAAGAGAAAACACGAGATGGAAATGCTTTAAGATGTGTGTAGAATTTATCAACTCTTGTTGTGCTGTGAGCGTTCTCTGTTTCAGAATTCCCATCTTCTGTCCCATGTGCCCCTCTGGCCCAGAAGGGTGTTGGGCAAAAAAAGACTTCTTCATGGAAGCCATGAATGGAATCACCCTTGCTTGGCACACTCTTGTTAAGAAACCAGCTGCCTCCAGGTTTGTCATCCTTCTGCTCCTAACTAGAACATTATTCCTCTCTGCTATGTATAAATATCGAGACTACAAGCATATACCAGTATATGAATTGCAGAGGAAGATGGCAGATAGAAACTAGCTTGACTAGAAGAAAACACTAGAAAATAGAAAAAACAACAAACCTAAACGAGAAAATAACCATGAAAATCACAATGACCCGGAAGTTTATCTAAAGAACTGAAAAAAATCAACGTTTTCTTTTTAAAGTTAAATAAAATTTGTTTTCATTAGTTATGCACTTTTCTTTTCCTGCCAGCCCTCTACCCTCTTTTTTCCTTCTCCTGTACTGAACTCAGGCTTGTTTTAGTCCTTGCCTACTGTGTCTTACCTTTCACTCTCCAATGATTTTCTGAGACTTTCCTCTATTTGTTGGGGGAATCTGATGATGAAAATGGGAATCCATTTCTGTCCCCAACTAGTTCATACCTACCCTCTTAATACCCATTTTTCTATTGCTATTCATTAACCTACCCCACTGTTAAATGATAACTATTCTCCCTATTTATTCTTTTCCCCACTTTTCCTTTATTCTATTTTCTTATTTTTTAATTACCTGAAATGACTTCTATAGATATTAAATATTTATGGAGTTCTACAGATTTACCTGTGGTGTTGCTATTTATTGGTTAAGTTGGAGGGGATTTGTTGAATATTTTGCAAGAAAGTGCAGGTTTAGCAACATGTTGAAAATTATTTTAAAGATAGTCTTCTGATTGGACAAGTGGTAATCATTTATGGATGATATCTAACCCTGGGTTTCTTTGATATGATATTTTGGAGAAGTAAGTTTTACAAAAAATTACATTTGAGTTTGAAATGCATTGCATGATTCCTGTCCCCCCACCCTTGCCTTTTGGAAGAGAATTTACCCTTCTAATTATGTTTACCTTAGGCTAATATTAAAATTGGTTTGCATTCCTTGACATAAAAACTGCCTCAGGGAGAGGTCACAGAAAGAGGGACTTGACCCAGAAACAGCAGACAAGGGAGAAGTTTGCCCAGGGGTACAGATGTAACCTAGATAGTTCAGAAAGTGGATAAACCACAAACATATAACCAAGAGGCACTTGTCTCTAAAAAGTGAACTAGAAATCTTATTAAAACTTTTCTTTCTTGCTAATTTTTTCCAGTTTTTAATTCTTTATCCCTGTTCAGATAAAAATCATAAAAAATATTTCTTATTCTCACCTTTTTATTTTACCATTTTCTTTTTGCCTCTTTAGAAGAAAATATTCTAATTTGGGGGGTAATCCAGAGCAAAAATAATTCAGTTGGCTTTACTTTGGCAGGAATTTTAGTTACATTCTTTTTCCTTTTTTTCTTGTCCCTACTCTGGATGCATTTATACATAACTTGGATGACATCTCTTCTTCCCCACATCATCATTAACTCTGTGTAGGCAATAATAGCAATTGTAATTAAACGGTGCTTTTCTCCAATGGGCTCCAAGTGATGTACAGCCATTATCTCAGGTATGGACATACTATCCCTGTGAAGTAGGCAGCAGATAGGTAGTATTTTCTCATTTCACAGATGGGAAATCTGTGTCATAAAGAGGTTAAATGAATTATCCAAGGTTATACAGAAAATTACTGTATGTTCAAGAAACATGGTGTATCCTCTTTTAGAACCTACTACTTAGAGAATCAGCCATGTTATATCTTATTGGCAGTATGCTCATCACTAATGACTGTGATCCACATAAAGACGTCCACTGAAGTCTTCCAAGTATGAGGGAGTCAACAGTTAGATAAAAAGATATACAAAGAGAAGAAATATATTCTCCCTAGAGCCTGAAATATGAGCTCCATCATTCAGCAGCAAGAATAGCAAGGCTTTTATCGAGCTCCTGCTACGTGCCAGCTACTATACTGACACTGGGGCTGTAATTGTGAAGACTCAGTCTTTGCCTCAAGAAACTCAAAAGTTGTTGAACAAAATGGAAATCTTTTTTTTAAATTCTTTTTGTAATGTTTATTTTTGAGAAAGAGAGAGACAAGTCGGGGAGGGACATAGAGAGAGGGAGACAGAATCGGAGGCAGGCTCTGAGCTGTGAGCACAGAGCCTGATGCAGAGCTTGAACTCCTGAACCGCGGGATCATGACCTGAGCTGAAGTCGGACACTTAACTGACTGAGCCACCCAGGTGCCCCTAGAATTGAAATTAATAAATACTTATATTTATTTTAAAGAAGTATATAAAGCTGTGTGGTCCTATACTAAATGGATATGGACCAAAATATGACTTGGAGCTCAAAGACCTCACAGTCTTTGATACACATTTCAGGTCTTTCTGATTTCCCCCATACTATCCAAGTCACAATGAACACAGGGCATTGAATTTATCTCTAAAAGTGGTTACTTTTAATTTTCTAAAGTAGTATATTAAATGATAAATTTTATATATATATATATACACATACTTTTATAAATTTAATAATCCTTTAGTCAGGACTTAAGGGAATTTTTTCATAGTAAATGAATAAGCTTGAGTGTTCAGATTCTTAAGACATCGAATTTGGAGACTTAAAGATGTTTCAGTTGTGTTTCTCTCAACATTTAGATTGCAGACCTAGTGTCTTCTCAGCAAGTATGCTTTTATTGTCATGTTTGAATATCTTGATTATTTAACATATATTAGTTATCTTCATCAATCTTCACTATTCTACTTTAAAGCTATTTTAGTCTTCTTCCTTCTTTTTCCCAGTCTGCACTCAACCACAGAGTAGCTTTTAGGAATCACTCACCTATCTCCTCACCGATGCTACAACTCACCATCTAGAAAATTGTCCTATAAGCTTTCTACACAAGGCTAGGAATATGGCATGTGGAAGTCATTAAGGATATTTTAAGTAGCTTGCACAATCAGCACATGCCCAGAGCCTAAAGCATCTTATCATTTTATCTATGTCAAGTTCACCATTCCTCTGCCGTATAGTCATACAATTGAGAAGTAGTATTGGCTGGTAATTTGTACTTTGAACTTTTATATTGCTGTACCATGAAAATCATCTCTCTAGGTGCAAGTTCTGATTCTTATGCAAAAATCCACACATTTACCGATATGTATAAAAAGACAGATTTCCACACATATGTTTTACGTATTAACTAAAAGCCATTTCTCTAAAATGCAATGTAAGTTCCACTTTTTCTTTCAGCTCTACTGAAATATAATTGACAAATAAAGTTGTGGAAGTCTTTCCATTTGAGACAACATGGATTAACTGGATGGCATTACACTAAGTGCAGTAACCCAGACAAAGACAAATATAGCATGGTATCACTTACATATAGAATCTTAAAAAAAAAAAAATCAGTCTTAAGTTAATAAATTAATCCATTGTCCACTTCCAGTTTTTTATTGTAAGTTTACTTCTATAAATCTTTTCATAGGTCCTTGCTTTGTTAGTTCAAGGCCTTAAAGGTTTGTGAAAATATATTATCTTCCAAACAGATAATAAATTTTTTAATTATCCAATTATTGCCATAATTTTCTGACACAAAGACAGAAACATAGGCATAGATATTTGAAAATTTTGTTTTTGAAGAAATCTTATGTTCTAGGACAAATCTCAACGTCCATTTTGCCCACATTCATTAGTCAACATCAATTTTCTGCTCTACTTTGTCTACCCATACCTAAACTTTTATATTTACAAAAGCTAAGTGTCATATTTGTATATACTTTCCAGGTTTTGTTTGTGATCAATACTGTCCTGGCTCTATAGCTATTCAAACCTGACTGTGTCAGAACCTTGGGAACAAAAAGCTATGATAACCAAATAGTCTTCCTTCATTAAGCACAATGTAATTAATTTGAAATGCAAACCTTAAAGAGAGAGAATGGAGATTAGAAGAAAATCCATGATTGTGTTCACTACCAGCATCTATTTTTAGTTTTCAAAAAATTATTAAATCTTCTTTAAGAATTTGCTCTCCAAAGAAAGAATCATAGGTCATCAACACTTCTGGAAACAAAGATATAAATGTTGAGGGAACTATTCTTGCCTTTTGTTTTTGTGGTGTTGCTTTTACTGTCCATTGTTGTTTTAAGTATGCAGATGTGGTGGAAAGAAAATGAAGTATGCCCTTTCAGCTCTAGGTGGACCTTGAAAGGGTCAGGTCTATAGTAGTATCATTTTTTTGCAGTTCTTATTGTTGAAATGGTAGAAAGAGTCTTTAGTAGAATAAACTCTTCTTTGTATGTTTTCTCCCCCACATTGTTTCTAGTACCAATTAACAGAACAAAAAGGTGCAAACTCGCAAATCTCTTTCAGTAGATAAGATGTATCAAGTATTTATTAAGGATCTACCATGTGCCTTCATTGTTCTACAGGTTGGGGATGCAGTGAGGAATAGGGATTCTTGAGATTATAGAGTGTACACTTGGAAGAAAATGAGGAAGTGAGATGGAATATAAAATTATTGCAGATAGTAACCATTGCTGTGGAGAAAATAGATGCCTAGAGCAGGACAGAGTGGGACTGGATGTGGGGGAGTGCTACTTAAGAAAGGGCAGCAAGAGAAGACAACTCTGAAGAGATAATATTGAGTCTGACATCTGAATAATGAAAATGAGATGGTCAGGCAAAGATCTAGGAAAAGTGTGTTTCTGACATAGGGAACCACAATTGCAAGGGGCTCAGAGGTAATAACAAATTTGGCATGTGAGGAAAAGACATGGAAAAAAAAAAAAAAAAAATCAAGCCAGTGCAAGACTTGGAGGAAATGAGGTCAAAGAGATAGTTGAAGGCCAGATTAGGAGGGTCTTGAAGACCATGGCAAAATGATTGTATTTTACTATAACCTAAAATCAAAAGCTTGTGTATGGTTTTAAGCAAAGGTGCTACAGTAGGGTTTATACCTTTAAAATATCCTTTTGTCACTGATGTGGAAAGGGGATCTTAGGGAAATGAGGCTAAAAGAAAGATCAGGTGGCTACTACAATGGTCCAGATAAGAGATGATAGTAATTTGAACTTGAGTGGTTAAGAGAAAAAAATATGAGAAGTAGTACAGTTCAGGAAAGATTTGAGATTGAGCCCAAACTATCTGCTGATGGATTGTGTGTAAGGAATGAGGGAAAGAGGAATTAAGCACATCTCCTAAGCAATTTGGGAAATGATAGCCCCATTAACTGACATAGAAAACAACAGGGAAAGATAGTTTTAGGAAGATGGGAAAATCAAGAGTTCTGCCTCCTGACATAGGATTGGCCTTTGCAATCTAAGGATGAGGTAGACATGAAACACTGGCCACTGCTTGATTGTTTCTAAGGGCAGAGCTTTCACTACTTTCTTTTCTTTTTTTTTTTTTTTTTCCACTGAAGCACATTATTTATTTAATTTATTTTTATAAGTTTACATCCAAGTCAGTTAGCATATAGTGCAACAATGATTTCAGGACTAGATTCCTTAATGCCCCTTACACATTTAGTCCATTCCCCCCCCCCCACAACCCCTCTATTAACCCTCTGTTCTCCATATTTAAGAGTCTCTTATGTCTTGTTCCCCTCCCTGTTTATATTATTTTTGCTTCCTTTCCCTTATGTTTTATATCTTAAAGTGCTCATATGAGCAACTTTCACTACTTTCTAAACAGTCCTAAGCATATTATGTGCCCAATCACAATTTTCACAATATTCCTATGAGGAAACAACTATCCTTATAATCTCCATACAGATGAAAAATTAAGCTTTAGAGAGGTTACATAATGTGTGCAAAAATTCACAGCATTTATACACTCTGAAACGCTATGTATCAGGAAAAGAGCCCCTAGTAGAGGAAAAGTTATTCCAGAGAGGATTTCAAGGCAGAAACAATCCCTAAATCTTTGTGAAGTGGATATGGATTCAGAAGATTTGGTCAGAAATTTCAAGACAGAGTATCAAGAGCAGACTCAATACTAAAGGTGGACTAGCAGCATCATGCCTTTGCCATTAGACTGGAAAAGTTTGCCAAACTCCCCTGTGCCATTAGACTGAAGAACATAAATTCTCTCTCCCTGGGAAGAAGATTGTTCCAAGAACCAGAGATGGAAGTCAACTTGCCAGCTGGCTGTTAAGTGATTCCAGTTACATGGATTGGAAAGCTGCTGGTTTGGGAATCATTCAGTCATTCTGAAGGCATTTGAATCTCATATACTAGGCATCACTGATGGGACAGTACATGAAGAGGTTGCCCAAACATTTGCTTCTATCGGGTCCTGGTCAGGTCTGATGTTAGGTAGAATATCTAGGTAGATGTTAGTGAGAATTCACTGCTCAGACTGAAGAAAATGCCATTTAATATTTTATATTAGAAGTTGCTTGTTCATCCTTCTCACCAATGGATGGATTGTTTTCCCTGTAGATTCTCTTCAGAAAGAAATTTCCTTCCAAAAGAAATTTAAAATAACCCCTTGCAGTTATGATCAAGTGGAGACTACTGATCATTGTAGACCAGGCAAGACAGAGCACTGAGATTTGAAAGATTAAAAAAAAACTCATTTTAGAGTTAACAAGTAAAGACCACAAGACATTTTTTAACACTGGGAAGGAGAGTAATCCAATTTGTCCCTTAAAAATGTGTAAGCTCTTATTTTCATTCCTTAAGTGAAGAGACTTAAAATTTTGTATTCGGGGCTCCCTGGTGGCTCAGTCAGTTAAACATTTGATCAGGTTATGATATCACAGCCTGTGAGTTCGAGCCCTGGATCTCGTTCTCTGCTGTTAACACAGAGCCTGATTGGGATCCTCTGTCTCCCTCTCTCTGCCTCTCCCCTACCCATGCTTCTCTCTCTCTCTCTCTCTTTTAAAAATAAGTAAACATTTAAAAAGAAATTATGTTCAGACCATATGCTGTCATTCATTAATGTGACTTAATGAATTAATTCAGTTAATTTTTAATAGAACAGCTAATTAGTGAACTAATTCTAAAGATATTGTGTGCCCACTGAGCTTCAGCAACTATACTGGGTTTTGGATACAATGTTGAGACACAATCTTTGCCCTCTTGGAGTTCACAGTTTGAGAAGGCATGCAAACAAACAAATAAACATGTGTAACTGGAAATTCTGAAAAGTAGAAAGAAGAACAAAATTCAGTGGGAGACAATAAAACAGATGACTTACTTCAGATTGGGTGATCTAGGAAGATTTCTCTGCGAAGGGGAAATTAAGCTGAGATCTGAAAGATAAGGACTCAGTCAAATGAAGAATTTGGGGGAGGAGGAAAGACATGCAGGCAGTTAGTTGATCGAGGCCCTGCAAGGACTAAGGACTTGGTGAATTCAGGGAAGTGAAAATGACAGCTGTGGCAGCCGGGAGATGACAGGTGGAGTGAGATGAATTTGGAGAATAAGAGCCAGATCATGAATGGTCTGATTAAGATATGTGGGCATTTTCATATGCTTGCCTCCAAATGTGAGAGAAACCAAAACTGTGGCACCATCTGATAGGGGTTCTTCAAAGACCACACGAGTTGCTATGCCAGTAATGGATTAAAAGTAGACAAGATTAGAAGTAGGACATCATACTATTAGGCTAGATTTCAAATGCAGTCTGTTGATGGCTCAGCCTAGGAAGGATGGTGGCTGTAGAAATGAAAAGAAAAGTATAGATGTTCACTTTGAAGGTGAAATAACAGAGCTTACTGACCTACTGTAGCTACACAGGAAGAAGTGGGTAAAAAGAACAATTTCCAAGCTTGAATTGATGGGTAGATAGAATTAATATAAAGAACATCAACATTATTTTATTTTAATATTCTAGTTTAATTTTTAATATTTAATTTTTTTGTTTTGCCAAATAAACAATCATTTCTCTAATGTTTTCAAGGAATGAGGGTCACTTTCCCTTAAGAGCTCACTTAAAGAGAGAAGCCAAGACTTATTCTTACAGACTTTCTCCTTTGTCCTCATGAAATATTGACAGGGTTCTCTTCCCATTACCCCAGACCCATAGAGTGTACCTGGCCACAAGGAAAAATTCTGGGAGGATGGAATACAGAGGAATATGGGACATTTCTGGTATAATGATTACATTTTCAGTTAAAGGAAATAGCATGCTTTCTTTTTTTCCTTAATTTTTTCACCTTTAAATTTAGCAATGCTATCTGTCTTAGAGCTGCTTAATTACCAAAAGAAGGAGAACAAAAGAATTTTTAGCCTAATTATTAGGGGATTGCCAAAAAATAAGTATGTTTTTTTATTTAACAATTTTTAAATTTCTCAGAGGCAGAATATGTTACACACACACACTCACAGAAAAGAAGAGAGAGAAGGAGAGAGATGTGATATTTTATTTTTGCTCCTTTAATAATAAGAAATTGAGCTTAGGTCCTATGACATAGAAGACGGCCATTAAAATATTAAAATGTGTTCCTCCGCAAAGCACTTAGACTGATCAGAGCATTGAAATTTTTGTGCCGCACTTTCTGCTAATTTGAAACTAATTTTCCATCTGTTCCTAAATGCAATATATCATCAGATTGAAGTTTTCTTTTCATGTGCTTATCAACGAGATATAGCCACTGAACCCAAATATTTGATATCAAAGTACAGTAGCTTTGACTGATTGGCTTGCATAATGCCTTGAATGAGACTGCCTTACTCTAGAGTACCTGACTTGAATCAGAATTCAAGTTCGGGTTCATTAGAATGGTTTTGTAGTAAAGTTAATTTAATTTTGACCTTTTTGAACCCTTACTAGGAAGAATCTATAAACATTCTATGTACAACCAGCTGATCAGCATACAAACAGCCTTTATTGAGCATGGAATATGTTTATGAATGGAATAGAGGCTACAGATCACTAGGAAGAAAGTAATGGATTTCATCTCTCTCCTTAGGAAACTTACTATGCAATGAAAAAGACAGGTATAGTGTCTGTTGTCCTATGGTCTCTCACTTACATAACCATAACCAGAGGTGACCGTATGCACAAAACCAAATAGTAATAAATTCAAAAGCCTTGAAATTTAAAAGATAGAAGAAGAGGACAAGGGAAAGTGCCCACAGCAGAGTAATAAATGTTGTTCACTCGTTGGCTAAATATGACTTATTGGTTCAGTGGATTTAAAATTGAAAGAACCTAATCAGAGAATATGAAATACCTTGGCTGGCCCCCCATTTTAACAGACATTCAAGCATACACGCACGTGCATGCGCGCACACACACGCACGCACGCGCGCGCACACACACACACACACACTCACCACTTCTCCAATATTAGGAGTATAGCTGCTTAAGATTAAGTAAAATGCAGATATCTTTTTCATCAAGTCCAAGGTTGAGACCTTGGTCATCATGTTAAAGGCTATTCATAGTGATACTCAATTATAAGAGGCCAAAACCATTCTTTTTAGAGTAATTGGATTTTTAAAAAAAAAAGTGCCTTTCAAAAGCTATTCCCACACACTCTCACTCAGAGACACAAAGTTACCTGCATCCTTCAGCTTTAAGAATTTAAATTCCTGAAGTTCATTTTAACCTTTTACTATAGTTCGATTATCTAATTTCCATATTCATTGTGCAGTAAGGAGTCTGATCACATTAGATGTTATACAACCCTCATTAGCATGGAAAAAAATAACTTTTGTGTATGATGACTAGTTCAACTTGAAAACACGGTGGGACACACAAAGCATATACTCATTTGACTGGAGAAAGGACAAGAACTGTATCTGGAGGCAAAATTCCATTAAATTTGGATACACAGATGAATGTCTCAGTGTTTAATTGTTCAATGAAGCCTTCAAGAAATCTGTGAGTCTAAATGATAGAAAGAGAATTAAAGGGCCCCTTAAGAGTATATGCTTTTCACAGCTGGCCCTTTCACTTTTCCCAAACTTACAGAAAAGCAGAAGCACCAGGGAAATGTGAATGAATGTTATGGAGCCTCAGGCCCCCACTTTGTATAGTTTGACACGTGCATAAAAGCCACTTTCAGGCTAGAAACAGCCTCCAATAAAATCATTCTTGTTTGTGACCCTTTGGTAGGTTTTGAGGTAAATTTGGTAGCTTCTATCCAGTCATTTAAGGAAATGAAATCAAATCTAAACTCACACTTCATTACTAATAAAATCATATTCAGAATTAACTGTGATTTTTGCTGCACCTTTAAGTGTAAGTACTGTTTGATAAAACATTCATTTGACATACATACATGTTCTTATTAGGTCGCAATATAAAATAGATTTCTTCCTTAGAGTGGAGGTACTTAAAGTCTAAAAAATCCTTACTAGGAGGAGGTATTACATCATTGAAAGTTTCTTGTGAAACAATAAATAAGTTGCCTAACCAAGGAGAATGGTTCCAGTGCTCCTCCAAAGAGGGGAGGTCCGGGGTGGTGGGGGGGTCTGCTGTGTGTGGAGTTAGGTCCGTCAGGATGCAGCACTGGAGACCTGAGTGGATACCAAGAGAGAGCTGGTAAAATGAGCAGTATCAAGCAACACTTATGTGACGGCTTTGTTCTGAGCCAAACCTGGAAAGATGACACAAAGCTGGTGCTTAGTGGTTATTGAGTAACAGGATGGCTGTAACCCTGGAAAATCCTATAATGCCTAAGATCTCTAGGGTTACTTCAAATAGAACCCAGAACTAACTAAACCCAGGTGACCATTGGAACATGTTAAACATAATCAATGGGGCTGACATACATACTGCCTTGAGGGTCTACAGCTCTTCATCTCTAGTCTTGACCAGTTCTCAGATTGGAAAGGCAATAGGCACCAACAGAGAATAACTTCCAGAAACCAAGTTAGGGAAACAAGTCCAAACTACTTGAAATGGATTTTTTAAATAAGTCAATATATATTCTAACCCAGTGAAATAAATGAAGGATTTCGAACAGAGATGGAAATAACAAAGCAAATATGATATTTTAATGACTAATAATTTTTAGGATTTGGCTTAAGAGTGTCACAGATCAAAACATAATTCAAGTTTAAGATATAGAATTAATATATTTCCTGTTTTATATTATATTCTCGAATTAAAACAAACTTTTACTACGTTTATCACTGGCATTGGAATATTCAAAAGAACTTAACACAACTTATTAACTAGTTAGTCAGCTGAAATATCAACCAATAGCCAACACTTACACAAAAACTAGATGAGGCTTAAAGGGTAAAGGGAAAATCATTCATCAGGAATTTCAATTCTCTTATTGTTCTTGAAAAGGATTTTAAAAATGAGGCAAATGGAAATGAAAATTCAACTTTTAAATACCTTCAGATTCCCCTCAATCCAACAGCCTCCACCTTCTGTTCTAATTGTGCCTTTTGGAACCTTCCTTCCTTTCATCAATCAATAGGTACATTGATCATTGTACAACATTTCTAGTTGTGGTTGGAATCCAAATTTAAATACATAGATTGTGATCTCAAGAAACTTCTGTCTTGATTAATTTGCATAGCTGGGAAGAAAACGCATACTAATAAAACGATAAAATGACAATGTCAGAGAGACTCTGACAAAGTTCCAATCATGTGGTAAGACAAGGTCTGTGGGAGTTCAGAGGTGAGAAGTACTACATGGTTTGGGCCTTGAAGCACTGATAATAATCAGAAGGGTTGAGTCTTAAGGACAAATTAAACTCCAAATCAGAAAAATGCAGTGAGCAAAAAGCACTAATGTAGGAATGCCTTAGAAGTCTTCAGAGACTAATGAATGTACCTGGCAGACTACCGCAAAGGATTTGTAGAGTAGGATTTAAAAATTAGGATGGGGAGGGGCGCCTGGGTGGCTTAGTCGGTTAAGCGTCCGACTTTCACTTAGGTCATGATCTTGCGGCTCATGGGTTCGAGCCCCACGTCGGGCTCTGTGCTGACTGCCAGCTCAGAGCCTGGAGACTGTTTCGGAGTCTGTGTCTCCCTCTCTCTCTGACCCTCCCCTGCTCACGCTGTCTCTCTCTCTCTCCTAGAAATAAATAAAACTATTAAAAAAAAAATAAAAAAAAAAATTAGGATGGGGAGGTAGGCAGAGGAAGATGCTAGCCATTGTATCTAAATTCTTGCACTCCTTCTAAGCATCTAGAATCTAAATGGATAAGTCTAGTATGTTTGCATAAGGTAACTCAAATATGCCTTTCTCCCTCCTTCTCTCTCTCCCTCACCTGATTGGATCACAGTTAGATACTTGGCACAGGCTGGATGAACCAGGTTCTCTGTTCCAGAAATTTGGAAATTGTGAAATTGAGTCATTCAGCTTTAGTGGGCACCTGGGTGGCTCAGTTGGTTGAGTGTCCAACTTTGGTTCAGGTCATGATCTCACAGTTTGTGAGTTCGAGCCCCGCGTCAGGCTCTGTGCTGACAGCTCAGAGCCTGGAGCATGCTTTGGATTCTGGGTCTCCCTCTCTCTCTGCCTCTCCCCTGCTCACACTCTGTCTCTCTCAAAAATAATTAAACATTAAAAAATTATTAAAAAATTGAAGTCTGCAAAGTTGATTGTTCACAAAAAAATGAAAAATATATAGTAGCCATACTTCTCTTATTACAGCTTGGTCTGAATAAGATAATACTAATTATAATGTCTTCTAATAAATATCTTAATTCAATAACAAAATTTGTAGCAAGGCACATTAAATTTATCCCATAGTACTTATAACAGTATAGAGATTTTTATATCAAGACAATAAATCATATAAACAAAAGTACATTTACATTTACCTTCTGTTCTAAATCTAAGTCAAACAATAAGCAAATAGATATTTTTAAGGTAATTTTTTCAACTTTTAGTTAAAAATTAAATTTAGATATACAGAAGAGCTGTATAGATAGTAAAGAAAGTTCTTATCTACTCTTTACCCCGTTTCCTCTAATGTTAACATCTTACCTTACCATGGAACATTTTTCAAGGCTAAGAAGTTAACAATAAGATGATACTGTTGGAAGATCCAGAGACTTTATTCAGACTTCACCAGGTTTTCTCTAATGGCCTGACACATTAATGGCTATAATGTAGCATATCATGCTTTATTTAAGTCTCCTATGGTATCCCAAAACTGTGACATTTCTCAATCCTTTCCTGTGTTTCACTACTTTGACAGTTCTAAAGATGCTGGTCAGGTACTTTGTAGAATGCTCTATTTGGGTTTGCCTGAAGTCTTCTCATAATTAATATATATATATATATATATTATTATATATATTATGATATATATATTATATATATATATCAACATGACTTACTGTTGGTGATGTTAATTTTTATTTCTGTCTGCCTGCTTTCTCTGCTAGTTTTCCCTTTCCAAATTTTATCCTTTGGAAGCAAGTTACTAAGTCCAGTCTATACTCAAGGGACGGGGAACTAAACACCATCGCTTCCCGACCCTAGAGGAGGAACAGTTTGTAACAGTTAACAAATACTTGCTTTCTTCTATTGGAAATGGTATTTGGAAACCACAGTCTGGGTGCTTATTGCTAGTAGATGTCACTGTTTTGAGTATATCTTAGGGAACAGAGTTATGAAATATATGCACCAGCTCATGGATATACTTATTTCTTTATTTATTTGTTTGTGTATATTGAAACATGAGGTCAACCTTATATCTTTGACATTGGCAAAATTTCCAAATGCAAATTTGAAGTCAGCACAGATTTCATTCAAATATCCACATATTAAGACCATGGGCTCTTTTAAGCACCCTCTGAGTCATCAGAGATTTAAACAAGCTCCCTTTTATCTAATGTTTTAATATTCTATTACACTGAACTTATTTGAAATATGATAAACACGTTGCATAGTGTTATTATGTTACAGAGACTCATATTATTATACTTTCATTTCATAAGCATTTATTAAGCACTATGAAAAAAAGCAACAGTAAGACTTACAAGGCTGCTTCCTTCCTAGAGTTTTTATTTTGAGACTAAGATGCATTATTTTTCCTGATTTCATTGCCTATAATATACTGAGTATTGTATGTTTTCTCACAAACATACCCTGAAAACAGTCCTCCACTCAGAATACTTGCTGTCTAAGGGGGCAATATAAAGTTGTCATGAGTTTTAGCTTTGTCACATGAAAATATAGCATATCAGTACATACTTCAATTTTTATAGACTTAAATTTCTTTTAAAAGTGCCTATCTCAGAAAAAAATGCCTTTTCTTAATAAGTTTTAATAATCAATCAAAGTAAAAGTATTGAAATGTTTATTGTAAGAAGTATTTAATGTCATGTGTGCCTTAAAATAAACTGATCAAACCCATCACAGCAGCTTAGATGATACCAGGACAAACAGACATTTCAGTAATCTCAGTTGAAAACCAAGCCCTGATATCTACATTCACTGTATATACTTGGCCTCTTGGCTGCCAAGCCAATGGCCATCTGTTTAGATGGCAGGTTGCCTACTCGTAAGTTGGCTGGTCTCTTGTACTATGACATGAGTTCCAGCCAATGACAGCTAACAAAATGTTTCAGAAGGCAGCTCTTCTTACAGGAGGTCCTTTCTCATGCCAGAGTTAGAGGAGCAGTTGGCATCATGCATCCATTTAAACTTTGTTACACCTGTTGACACTTTTGTGCCAAAAGCAGACAATACAACAAACGAACAAGAGAAAGCACAAAGGATTTAACGAAGCTGAACAATAACCCTTCTCACCCTCTTAGAAATAGATGCTCAATTTCACTGCTGATTACTTGCACAGTTGACATTTAATTAATAGTAAGTGACGGTGGACTTCCAAGTGACCAGAAAAGAGTTTGCAATAAGGTGTCCTACATCTCCAGGATTTGGGTCCTGAATGCCCCATATATGTCATGCAGTGTAAATCATTAATTACATTAAATACCTCTTTTGTCCCTCTCTTTTCTAAAAAATGCAGATACATCTCAATCAAAGAAGATCCCTTCTGAGATAGCTTTCTTTTACTGGAGAATTGAAGTAATTATTCCAATTATCTAGGCTCCTAAATGCACCGAAAACTTAGATTGTCTCTTTCTTGGAACAGGTAAAGGCCACTAGACGGGGATATGAGGGATGTACATTGTAACATTGTACCAGAATTTAACTTTAACAAACATCAGGTTATATGTTTAAATATATATTTTTTAAATAAAATTTTAGTTTAAATATAATAGCAAAATATGACTATTTATGATTATATTCATTATTTGTAGTATTTCAATTGTCTGTGATTTGTTGAGTTTTGTGGTATTTTTTTGTCACAAGCACACTCCTAAAACACATCTCTTTGGATCAAATGAACTATATTTTCGCCGAGAACTTTAATGAAGATAGTGCACAATTTCTTGCCCCCAGGCCACCCTCACTTCTCCTTGAGCTAACAGGAAGCCAGCACATCAATCTTCTATTTAATATCATGGAAATGATTCTGGGATACAGGAAAAGTATTTATTTCTAATAATGATAATGGGGCACCTGGGTGGCTCAGCCAGTTGGGCGCCTGACTTCGGTTCAGGTCATGATCTTGTGGTTCATGAGTTTGAGCTCCACAATGGGCTCTGTACTGACAGCTCAGAGCCTGGAGCCTGCTTCGGATTCTGTGTCTCCCTCTCTGTCTGCTCCTCCCCTGCTCGTGTTCCATCTTTCTCTCTCTCTCAAAAATAAATAAACATTTAAAAAAATGATATGATAAAACCACAAAATTATTAACCTAGCAATACTCAATGTCACAAAGATTGTTGGGAGTGGATGGGTTATTTAGTTCCTGGACATGACCTTCAAGAATCATTGTGATCACTTCCCTGACTCCAAGTTGAACAACCCGAAAGCAAGTAGCATTTACTAAGGATTTATTGTTTATAGAACTCTATGCTACATTCTTTAAGTTTAAACATCGTTTAATACTCAGAATGCCAAATGAGATATTATTTTTTCATTTCACAGATAAGTAAACTGAAGCATGGAGACATTAAATAACTTGTCTGTACACAATAATGAGGAAGTGGAACAGTGAAGCTTCAAATTCAATCACTTGGTCTTTTTGTACCCTAATCTTACTTTCTATATAATGTCACTTTCTCCCTTCTATTTTATACTCTTTTTCCTTCTGCCTAGATTTATACCCTCCTTACCACCCTCCTTCTCCTGCCATTCATTAACTCATTGGTGACTTCTACTGGTCTTTAAGGCTCTAAAGCTCACTTTCTTCATTGGTTTGATAATACTGCCCTCTTGACACCTCACCTTTAAGTTCCGAATTTCTTCTGCATGTGTCCATTATACTCTAGAACTGTTTTTCATATAGTATAGAAATTGAATTAAATGATATCTCTATTCCAATCTAGATCATAGGGATTTTTAAAGAGGAGAGCCTATCTATCATGTTCACATTATCATTGCAGTACCTAGCAAGGTGAATGACACAATAAGCATCTGTTCATTCATTCAATTGTTCAACACATACTACATGGCAGGCAGTGTTCTAGGCTTAGGTATACAATAGCTACCATGACAGATAAAATGCTTGTCTTAGTGGAGCTTATGTTGTGGATTGGGCTGAGTAATAAATAAAATAAATATGGGTAATATACAACATATGGTAGTAAATACTATGGACAAAAATAAGTCAGTAAAGTGGGATAGAGTTTGTAGTGGATTGAAGACTTTAAATAAGGCAGTTAGAAAGCTTCACAGGGAAGATGACATTGGAGAAAACACTGAATGGAGTGATATCTGGAGGAGAACAGTTCAAAGAAAGGAGAAAAATCAAAAGCAAATGTCCTCAAGCAGAAGTATAAGTTGAATCTTGGATTTAGCAATATGGCAGTCATTGGCAACCTTGATAAGAACAATTTTGGTGGATTGATAGGAGCATCCTAACTGGCATGGAAACAAGCAGTAGAGATCAAAAGGAGTTTATCTATAAAGGACAGGAGAGAAGTGACAGTTGGAGGAAGAAGGAGGTTCACTAAAATATTTCTCTCTTAAGATAGTAGGACTAACAGTATATTTGTATAATGATGGGGAAATTTCAGGAGAGAGTTAAAAATTTGGTCATGTAGGAGAGAGAAAATAATTGCTAGAACTATATGCTTGAGGAGGTGGGGTAAAAGGGTGACTTTATGTAAAAGATCCCAAATAAGTTGCTTCTAAAAGATAGAAATTTATTTCTCTTCCATGTAAGTGTCAAAGTGAAAGAAGATCAGGCCTATGATGTTGGTACCACAGGGTCAGGATCATAGGCTCTTTGCTGATTTCTCTCTCAACTGCCTTTAAACTCTGATTCACATTGTACAAGATGATTCATAACCACATTCTTGCAAGTAGGAGAGTAAAAGGTGTGTGTGTGTGTGTGTGTGTGTGTGTGTGTGTGGCAAGGAGTAGGGGTGTAAGGGTGTAGAGGTCAAGATCTAGAAATGGTATACTTTACACACACAGTATATCTATGACAGAGCTTAAACATAAGCCCACATCTAATTTCAAAGGCTATTGGAAAAAATGTAATCTATTTTGGCCTATCTAACTATTTAAACTTAGTGAATTTGTTTTTTGTAGTAGAAGGGGGATAGAGTTTTGACCTATTTTCAACTCTGTAATCTTTCCAATCAGGATAATTAGAATAAATATAAGTTGTCTTTTCTTCCACACGGTCTCCAGTCCCCAATGTATCCTAGTGACCGGTGGAGTATGGGCAGTATGGGGAGGCAACACCTAGTCTCTACTACATAAAATAAAAAGATAGTTTGTGTACCCAGTGGGAAGAGATTCTTCAGACATTGGGGAAAGAAAATCTAACATGTAAGACCATAAAGTCGGCATCTACCCAATCTACCCAAAATCAATAAATTTGTAACTTTAGTTAAAATATTTTTAGCTCTCATCCATGTCATAAATGAAATCGCTTAAATTTGATTATGAGGCAGTATAGAGGGGTTAAGTAAAGCATAGGATAGCTAAACTATGAGTAAAGAGATCTAGGTTGGTACCTCAGCTTCTGTGGTTAAACAAGCTACCTTATTTATTTAAGCTTTAATTAACTTATATGTGAAAAATGGTTAATAATAACAACTGACTGACTTGGTTGTAAGGACTGAATGTTAACTAGCTAGTCTAGTACTCTGGCATGGTAAATGCACAGATAATTGCTATGATTGTCCTTGGGCCACCTGGGTGGCTCAGTCAGTTAATGTTATGATTGTCCTAACCTGACAAAACTACAAATGCAAAACTGGAATAGTTTCAATTTTGTTTGGGTATCTAAATAATAATGAAAATATTGAGCCTATCATATGTTTTGATTTCAAAATTACTATGATGATAGTGAAAACTATAAGGAAGTTCTAAGAGGTGACAGTAAGAAGACTTTCCCATTGATCTAGGTGTCTATTATTGTGCCAGTATCATACTATTTTTATTGCTGTAGCACAGACCAATTGAATAAGATGAAGATCCCAGAAATAAACCCACACTTACATAGTCAATCAATTTATAAAGAAGGCAAGAATATATAATGGAAAAAAAAAAACAGTTTCCTTAATAAATGGTGTTGGAAAAACCTGACAACTACATTCAAAAGAATAAAACTGAGCCATTTTCCTATGTCATACACAAAAATAAACTCAAAATGGGTTAAAGACCTAAATGTGACCTAAAACCATAAAACTCTTAGAAGAAAACATTGTAGTAATGTCTTCGACACTGGCCTTAGCAATGTTTTTCTAGATATGTCTCTTCAGACAAGTGAAACAAAAGCAAAAATACACTATTGGGACTATACCAAAATAAAAAGCTTTTGCACAGAAAAAAAAAGAAAAAGAAAGAAAGAAACTGCATGACCAGCACAAAAAGACAATCTACTGAATGGGAGAAGATACTTGGAAATGATATCTTAGATAAGGGGTTAGTATCCAAAATGTATTTACACAAAACCAAAACAAAATAAAACACACACACAAAATAGTAATAATAAATAATAATAACAATTAAATTAATAAATGGGCAGAGAACTTGGTTAGATATTTTTCCAAAGAAGACATACAGATGGCCAACAGACACCTGAAAAGATGCTCAATAGCACTCATCATCAGGGAATTGCAATTCCAAACCACAATGAGATATCACCTCATACCCATCAGAATGGCTGAACTCAATAATAATAATAATAATAATAATAATAACAAGTGTTGGTGAGCATGTAGAAGAAAGGAAACCTGTAAGCACTGTTTATGAGAATATAAATTGGTGTAGGCACTGTGGAAAGCAGTATGCAGTTTCCTCAAATACTTGAAAATAAAAATACCATAGGACTCAGTATTTCCACAGAGGTCTGAAAAAAGGAGCCACGGAATGTATTAATGACCTAGAAGACAAAATAATGGAAAATAATGAAGCTGAACAAAAGAGAGAAAGAACAATTATGCAACACAAGAATAGACTTAAAGAACTCAGTAACTCCATCAAATATAGTAACAGTCTTATTGTAGGAATTCTATAAGAAGAGAGAGAAAAGGGGGGGAGAAAATATATTTATAGAAATAATAGCAGAAAATTCCCCTAATCTGGGGAAGGAAACAGACATCTAGATCTGAGACGCACAGAAAATTCCCATCAAAATCAACAAAAGTAAGCCAGCACCAAAACATATCATTATTAAATTTGCAAAATTGCCAGAGTCCAGCTCCAGCAGGTCCAGGGGCCCCTGAAGGATGGATGGTGTCAGCGAGGGAGGGATGAGAGAGGCGCGAGATTCTTTCTGGTCACCAGCCAGGCATCTCTGCACTGTCTGAGACTCAACTTTATTTCATGATTAAGTGTTTGGGGGAGTGCCCACAAGTGGCATTCTGATGATAAATTCTTTGATCAGTAAAACCTTTCCAGAACATTGATATGCATAGGTGTATGGGGAACAGCCCAGTCGTGGCATTCAAATATAAACAGGATAATGTTTTTAGCATAGTAAAGGCAAAAGTTAGTTCTTTGTGAGCAGAGGTCAATAGCCTGTTTATCGCTTAATGGGAAGTATTAAGAAAAATAGGTTTTCAGGAAATGCAATGTTGCTCCTGTAACCACAAAAGAAGTTCCTACAGTAAGTTCCTTCACAAAGTGCAATCATCATATCAAGGCTAGAATGAGTCACTCCAAATACCAATCAACAAGGTGCCTTGGGGGTTGGTGCTCAAAGAGAAACAATTGAGTGGAGGTGGATATTGGTCACCATCTGATGGCAAGAGACCGTATAAGCTTGCCTTAATCTCACAAGGTTTCTCAACTAGTGAGTTCAGAAATGGCTCCTGATACAAAATATAGTGATAAAGAAAAAAATCTTAAAAGGAGGAAGACAAAAGGAGTTGTTAACTTACAAGGGAAAATTCACAAAGAAAGCCAGAGATATGTCAACAGAAACTCAGAAACCCAGGGGTGTCATACTTATACTGGACAAACTAGACTTTAAAAGAAATTTGTAACTAGACACAAAGAAGGGCACTATATAATCATAAACAATACTGCCCAAGAAGAACATATAACAACTGTAAATATTTATATGCCCAAGATGGGAGCACCCAAATGTATAAAACAATTAATAAGCATAAAAGACCTCATTGATAATAATACAATAATGGTAGGGGACTATAACACTGTACTTATAGCAATAAACATATCGTCTATGCAGAAAATTAACAGGGAAACAATGGCTTTGATTGACTCACTGGAACAGATGGACTTAACAGATATATTCAGAATATTCCATCCTAAAACAGCAGAATATACAGTCTCCTCAAATGAACATGGAACATTCTTCAGAACAGATCACATGTTACATCACAAAACAGTCCTCAACAAAATTATTGAAATCATACCATACACCTTTTCTGACTACGAAACTAGAAGAAAACTAGAAGAAACTAGAAGAAAAAATTTAGAAACACCACAAATACATGGAGTTTAAATGACATGCTACTAAACATGAATGGGTCAATCAGGATATCAAAGAAGAAGTTTTTAAAAATACATGGAAATACATGAAAATGATAACAGAAAGATCCAAAACCTGTGGGATGCAGTAAAAGTGGTCCTGTGAGGGTAGTGGATAGCAATACTGGTTTATCTCAAGAAGTAAGAAAAATCTCAGTTGAACAACCTAACCTTACACTTAAAAAAAACTGCAAAGTCTCAATCCAGAAGAAGGAAAGAAATAGTAAAGATTAGGGAAGAAATAAATGATATAGAAACTAAAACAAAACAAAACAAAACAACAGAATAGAACAAATCAATGAAACCAAGAGGAGATTTAAAAAAAATAATAAAATTAGTAAACCTCTATCCAGACTTATCAAAAAGAGAAAGGACCCAAATAAATATAATCACAAATGAAAGGGGAAAAATAACAACCAACATCACAGAAATACAATTATAAGATAAGATTATGAAAAACTGTATGTCAACAAATTGGAAAATTTGGAAGAAATGCATAAATTCCTATAAATATATAATCTACCAAAACTGAAAGAAGAATAAATAGAAAACTTGAACAGACCAATAACGAGCAAAGAATTGAATCAGTAATCAAAAAAATCCCAACAAACAAAAGTCCAGAGCCAGATGGCTTCCCAGACTAATTCTACCAAACATCTGATGGCAATATAACACTGTAAGTTAACTAACTGGAATTTAAATAAAAACTTTTTTTAAAAGATGTGGTGTATATATATAATGGAATATTACTTAGCCATTAAAAGAATGAGATCTTGTCATTTGTGACAACATGGACATGCTAGAGGGCATTGTACTAAGTGAAATGATTCAGACAGATAGATAGACAGATGGAAAGATAGTATACTCTATAGCGTTTGGTGGTTTTATGGAGTTATATAAAATAAATTCTAAGTCTGTTTTACATAGACTTCAGACTAACTGTTCAAATGGTAATATTGATGGTATCTTTGTTATGGACTAAATGTCTTTATGGCCCCTAAATTCGTATATTGAAAGCCTACTCCCCAGTGTGATGGTATTAGGAGGTGGGGGTTTTGAGAGGTAATTAGGATCAGATGAGGTTATGACATGATCCCTCATAGTAGCTTTAGTGCTTTTGTAAGAGGAGAGAGCTTGTGGCTCTTTTTCCACCAGAGGAGCTGAGCAGTTGGCAGTCTGCAAACTAGAAGTGGTCCCTCACCAGACCTTGACCATGCTGGCATCCTGATCTTAGACTTCCAGTCTCTGCACTATAAGAAATCAATTTCTGTTGTTTATACCAGACAGTCCATGGTACTTTTTAATAGCAGATTGAGCAGATAAATACAATATTGTGAGATTGTTATGATTAAATGATATAGTACATAATAATTTCTTTATTCAATTCGTAACATATGAAGTGAATAATTTATTTTCACTTAACTGGATCTTCTTTCAGAAGATTGTATACCCTCCGAGGGCAGGTACTTTGTATTATTCATTATTGCATCCCTAATGGATAGAAATGAGTATTAGGTGCTTAATAAATATCTGTGAATGAATGTGATGTCCTGGATTGTAGCATTTTTTTTTCGAGTAGTATTAAGATGAGGCACACAGCCTGAGGTATTTTGCCTTTCTATAATTTTCTTATTACACACCCTCTGCCACTATACAGGCCCTTTGCTTCATTACTTTGGACTAAAAATGATTGATCTCATCATTTTGTGTATAGTACATCAGATTGAACTCACTGATATCATTTTCTGGCAGTTTGTACCAATGTTACAGGGCTTGAAGATATGCTGTCAATATCCTTGTGTTTCTTCTGCCTGTTGTGCTTGGAAAACCCCGTGATTAATCACACTCCGCAAGAGCCATCCCAATGGATCATTTTAATCTGAACTGTAATGCATATTGCTCTAAACAGCCTGGTCAAGCACAACCTGCTTGGTGTTTGGAAACTTTTACAGTGAAGCAGAAAAATACCTGGGTGCTGATGAAAGTGTCTGAGAGAGTAGATGTTCGTGTCTGTGACCTCACTATAGGATGGAAACGGCTACAGCTCACTAGACTCTTTGATGAGGGAGCACAAGGCAAGCTTCAGGCCAAGCACAGGCTAGCATTACCCCAGTCCCCACCTCCACCCCAATCCCCCCCCCNGACAAAGGAAAGGACAGAAAACAAATGGTTAAACTGTTAGTCTCCATCAGTTTATTAATATCCTAGTAAATTACGAGGAAAAAAAGGCAATGTTGTCTATAGCCTAATTTTCAGAAACCTATAGACTCCGTTTCCTGGAGCCCCAACATCACCCATAATGATGTGGGAAACAAAGGCAAGAAGGAAATGGCAGATAAAATTAAATTTCCTTATAACCTGCAGCCCATTGACAAATACTTGAGGCAAATACAGAGTATAACCTTTCTCCAGGAGCTCCCTACTGTCTTAATGTTAATGCTTTGCTAAAGGGAAAAACAACCTTAGCTTGACAGTAGCTAGGCCTACAGTAAGTCTTTAGCATATGAAAGTCTCTTTGGAAACTCCCTCTTGACTTTTTCTCCTCAACTACATAAAATGGTCAACCCCCACACTTGCAATGACCTTTTTGCACCGAAGACTTCAACAATTCTTTCCTGGCTATCAGCTCCAAATCCCATGAACTCCACCGTCTCTCCAAAACCTCATCATCTTCACTTAATTTTTTAGAAATACTTATTAATCATAACTGAATTATCTTGCATTTAGCCTTTACTCCTTTTGCCTTCATCAGAATATTACTTTCCATTTTGTGAAACAATATTTGATTAGTCATCTTTCTAAAGAGATAGGAGTTATTAATCCAGTGAACTAAGGTTCAAAACAATTTTTTTTGGAAACTACTTCTAAAATTTGTCTTCCAGTGCAACTCCTCACCCATGCTTCCTTCTACATCTATATTTGAAAATTAACACTAATTTTAAATGACATCATAAATATATTTTACCCCAAAAAACAAAAAAAAAAAAAAAAAAAAAAAAAAAAGAGGGAGAGAAAAGAAAAAGATATAAAATAATTTTCAGGAAAGCTTTAAAAAAAACTGCAGAAGATTTTTTTCTGAGCAGTTATAAATTACCAATACTGCATTACAGCCTTGTCTGCTTTAAAAGAAAGGAGGGAACAATAGAACATGCTTATAAACTATGATTTATGCTGAGGTTAAGAAGAAAACTATATTTTAAAAGTGTATGCATTCCACAAATTTCACTTTTGCTAAACCCTTTCCTCCCTTTATGCAGCAGGATAAATCTCTCTCTTACCCCGAAGGGAAGCTTTACATTCCACCAAAAAGGAAGGAACCAGCTGAAAACAAGTGTTCTCTACACAACAAAGGAGTCTATATGTCTGAGGGTTTTTACTTTTTTCAATGATTTCTTTACTAAGAAGGGAAAATTTACTGTCTGGGTGGGGTTTTGTAGGTATTTTTTTAGTCCATATTTGTTACACTTTTATTAGCCTCAAAAATAGTTACCATGGTAATAGCTCCATTTATATCTAATCCTAGAGCTGAATTATAGAAAACCTTCCCACTGGGTAGCATACAATGCCATTTGACGGCTTCATCTAGCCTATTATTTAAAGTAGGAATTATTTCAAATACTATCAAGTCGTTACATTCTATTCATGACTTCTCTTTTGTAACTCTCAAGTTAGTGAAATCCTTTGGTGTGTAATTTTGGAAGAACTGTGTTTAATTTCCATACGTATTTTTTAATACATTTTATTATGCCTCCTTTTATGAATGCTTTATAAACCTAGACACAGATGATAGTTTATTTTCTTTTAAAACTTAAAGCTCAAAAGGAATTATCAAAAAAACAATTATTTTAACATAAAATCTGTATTAAATCATAATATCAACAACTTCTAAGAACCCTCCGATATAAGGGAATCACTTTCTCTAAAAGGTACTTACAGCTTAAAAACAGGAGTCATTAAAAAATGAAGCATGACCACAGATCTGCAGACTTTAAAGGAACCTTGAGAAGCCATCATGTTTATTCTTCTAACTTTATTCTGAACAGAAATTAAATCATCCAATATGACTCTTTTCTAGAGAATATTCTGTAAAGGTGACATTTCTCTCTCCATGATAACATATTTTAATGTTTACAACCCTTATTTTTCAGAAATCCTTCCCAGTATTTAACTGAGGGTCTGGCTGCATCAGTTTAATAATAACTCACCTGGCTTCATGTCGTATTTGCTCCCTGACATCTTATAGGACAATCCTCAGGAAATCTCTAATATGCTTTAAATTGAAATTTGATTAACAGTAGTCAACCTGAAAGTGAAAAAATGTAAAGATACCATGCATTGGCAATACGGGATTACTAAGAAAACAGGGAAAAGTCTACCTGGCTACTGGATAGCCATTAAATATATTGTTTTTTAACAAAGACTAGAAATGTTGAAAAGCCTTATGATCCATGGTAAAAGAGAAGGAGACTATTACATTGTAGCATAGTACGATTATAACTAGATTTTTTTAAGTGTGAATATAAAATTAGAATGAGACAGATAAAATGATAATCACAATGTTGATATTGAAATGTGTGACTTTTTAATATCCCATTGCCAATCTGGCAGTGTTATTTTATTATTTTGTTCTAAAGAGGAAAGAATAAACTCAACAGGACAAGCCCCATCTGAAGTTAACCCAACATTCAGTGTCATCTTTTCCTCTCTTGTTTGCCTTCACTTGAAAGGCTAAAGAATCCAATCACAAAACCCCTTGTCTCCAGCCACCTCAACAGAGAACAGTGACCATGCAACAGAGTTTGGATAATCAGGTATAAGCAGACATCTCCTAGTATACATCTGAGATAACATGAGCTTTCCTGCTAAAGGTGACAGATGATTATTAGTAGTCCCTTAACCCCTGCTTGATTACCCTATTTTTTCAGCTTTGAGAGGAAAGTCATGTCTGAATTGGAACCCCTATCTAAGAACCATGACAGAAGGTCTAATGCTGGCCTTTCTATCCCTTAGCTACTCCGCCAGTACCAGCAATTTTGACGTTATTGACAAGGGAGAAAAATAAACCTCAGTTTTTTTTAGCCACTACTGCCCAAAATTTCTTTCAGCCAAAATATTTTTTCTTTGACTCAATGTGGCACCTACCATTGATATCACAACAGGTTTGATACCCTTGTGTCTCTCTATTAAAAAAAAAAAAACCCTCTTAAGAAAGTTAATTCTGTTCCTTAAATTCTTGAGTTACAGAATAGCTGAACACTTTTGCGTTTAAATTTATTAAGGACATGCTATTTTCTAGTTGTTAAAAAAATACTAAAAGGAAAGATTTCCAAAGGAAAAGATTAGTGTTGTTATTAGATATGAACTGGCTCTCATAAAGATTTTGATGATAAAAGAATACATGAATCTCAAGTCAATGATTGTGTTTCCCCAATGTACTACATCACTTTACATATTCAAGGAAACAGACCTGCCAAAACGCAGTTGTGATTTATCAAAACAGTGACTTGCATCTGAATTTTTCTGGCTTTTGATTAATCTTTAACAAGTTTCCAAATCTGAAAGTATTAGCAAGCTTGCTTTCTAAAAGAAATTGTAGTAACTACTTAACTATTATTATTGGCATTTACATTGAAAAATTTTTTCTAGAATACATGTGTGTGTATTACAATTTGCTGCATCAGTTAGTTAATACTAAATTCAAGAATAAAATAATTAAGACATTTCATGATTTCACAGATGAATCAAAAGCAGAAAAAGAGCATAAACCAAGAAAATGTCTTCATTTTGACAGAGTCCCTTTGAACTATATTAAAATTGGGGGATTGCTATTTTTATTTTAACAAGTAAAATGAGATGCTGTCAGAATGGAGATAAGACTAGAATCCTATAACAAATGAAATATTTCTGACTCCTAGTTTCTTTTCCATTCTTTCTGCTAGATAAGTGGCAAAGATACCACCCACATTGCTTGCCCACATTTTTCTGAAGGTCATTCAAGCACAAGATTTTTAATGCAATTCTAATATGAATTCATAAAAAATGATACTATTTTTCTTGATGAAATCCAAAGGTGTGTTTCTTCATAAGGGAATCAATGTTCACTCTTCTACTTTTGTGTATCACAAAAGCAACTTGTTACTCTCCTTTGCTTCTATCACCCATGACAATGCTAAAGTCCACAACCACTGAAAATGTTCAGAAATTAGATCCAGATGCTTCAAAGAATAGAGTCTGAGTTAAAGGGCTATTGGTAGAAAGCATGCTTCCATTGGTACTTTTTGAAAACTACTTTAATACCCCTTTTATAAGATCTCTTTTCTCTACAAAAGAACATATTTTTCTTCTCTCTATACATTTACTTTTTACTATACAAATCTCCCTGGAAAACAACTTGTCTTTCTGGTGAGAGTTCACTGCTGAACAGTATTGTCATTTTTTGTTTGTTTTTCCCTGGATTAAAACAGTTGATCACAAGAGAAGAAAATGGAAATATTGGGTGAACTTGGGATTTATGCTTCTGATTACACTAACCAATATTTAAAATATTTTCGTCATTAGGAATGCTAGCACTTAAAAATATTTTTTTTATAATTTCATACTTATGACTTTATTCTTATTAAAAATATTTTTGGTGGCTGCCAAGGTCTATGAAAATTATAGACTCTATTGACTCTATCACCATCATCTTTGACTCTATTACTATTTTCAACATTTCTCATATGCAAAGTAAAACTAAGCAAAGAAAGCAGTACCATCAAGGAAGATACCAGAGAGGAAATTGCTTCACATTTTAATATGACTTATTTAAGAATCTTTTCTTTCCCTAACTACAACAGATTTTATCAATAGCATCTTCAAAAATATTTAACTGTTTAGTAGTTTATATGTGATTTGAAACTCTTTTGTTCTTCAGTCTTTGCTACAAAAGTACCTATAATAGTATTTAACCTATGGTACGAAAAACTACAAATAGGCTCACTTATTTACATTTGTGTTCCAGTAGACATTAATAAGCTAAAACAATTCTCACTGTCAGTAAAAGTGAATATTCTTTCGGGGCACCTGGGTGGCTCAGTTGGTTAAGCATCTGACTGGCTGAGGTCATTTATCTCACTGTTTGTGGGTTTGAGTCCCCACATCAGGCTCTGTGCTGACAGCTGGAGCCTACTTCAGATTCAGTCTCTCTCTCTCTCTCTCTGCCCCTCCCCCACTCATGCTCTGACTTTCTTTCTTTCAAAAATTAATAAATATTTAAAAATGTTTTCTTAAGTAGATATTATTTTAGGAACAATTGAACAATAAAATATTTCATAAATTTGGCACAGGTAATTCTAAACTTATAAGGAAATAATCGTATATGTTCTTATGAACAGGTAGTTGGTGATATCTCCAACAAACAAATTAAGTTTTAATCAGCAGTATAACTATTTCTATTGAATGATCCTTCATCTCATCCATGTAATAGAAAGATATACCCTCCTATGACATGTGGAGTGAGAATAAAAGACCTAAAAGCTGAGATGACTGTCAGAAAGAAAAATATGATTAACACCTGACTCATATATGGACTTTTTTTTCCATACTATCCATTGGGATAAATTGAGGAATAGGGGTAGAATGGATGGAAGAACACATAAGTATATTCTAAATTCTAATTTTCCCTATTGTCTTTCTTTCCTTCCTCCCTTCCTTCCTCCCTCCCTTCCTTCCTTCCTTCCTTCCTTCCTTCCTTCCTTCCTTCCTTTTGCATGTATGGGAAATAAGACAGGATCAGGTGAAATGGACTTTAATATGTTTGCAAAATTTATTAAAAATTCTGTATCTAGGGAGCTAAAACATTTCGACTAGAGCCAATAGCACAGAAGAGAGGAGTTTTTGTATTTTGAAGAAATAATGAAACCAAAGAGTTGCAGCCAAATTTTGAAGGAGGATCTAAATGCTGTTTTCGGAAAAGATGACTGAATGAATTACCAGTTGCTGTTTGTCACCTCCCAAAACTCTGCTGTAGAAAAAAACTGTACTGAATGGCTTTTATAATCTTTTTACTTGTTCTTTTCTTTCAAATCAAGTCAAGCAGAATAGAGCTAAAGACTTAATTTTTACTGAAATCTTCCATGTGAAATTAGACTTTCTGAAATCAACTTTTCCCAGCCGTCTTTTTTTTTTTTTAAAGAGTTAAGTAATCAGTGTTTAATTACTTGACTTTTACATGGTACAACCTTTGAGATTTTGCTTACTTACTGAGGTTTCAAGGTGCATTGTTCAGAATGTTCAAAGATCTTGGATGTCCTGTTAGCACTAACAATGCTAAGATTACACATGGGGGAAGTGGCCTGTAACGTTCTCTTTGGATATACCATTGCATAGTCTCAAAAAGCCTTATTTAATTTTTGAAGTGCCAGGACATAAGATAGAAATGTAAATACAGTTCCATGTTTGTGTATTTACTAATGATTGCAGTCTCATTACTAATGACTGGAGCTTGAAGCTCTTAGATGAGAGATTCTGTTTTGTGGTAACAGAAAATGAAGAGAAGCTTGTCAGAAGTCCTTTTATAGTATCAGAACAGACAAATACGTAATTCAGAACCAAAATATGTGCTTTAGTAATCATTTGAGATGTAATTTCTACATTTAGGTTAGTGTATTCCCTCTTTTATTTAAAATTTTGCAAATGTGGGCTGTAAGTGGGAAATTTTAAACTGATTTAAATTTAAACTCATACTGCTCTCAAAATTGTTTTACAGCCTCTACCTATGTAAAACACCATATTAACGTATGGTTTATTTCTTTCTTTTCAATCAAATATTAAGAAATTATTGAAATCATTTTAAGGAAGGAAATTACAGAGTACTCTAACCTTAAATATCAGTAATGAATCAAATTTGTGTGCAATTTATGAAAAATGAATCAAAAGACCTTGGGCAGTTTTAATATATGTAATTTCTACCCTACCCACATCAAAATAATTTTTTGAGATTCATTACACACCAGCACATATATAATAAAACAGATATATAATAAAAGATCAAATAGAAATAAAAAATTTTAAAAATCTTGGAAATGATGACTTAATCATGGCAAGGCCCTGTAAATATGGAATTATTGGCTAATTATTTTGATCTGTCATGTTTGATTATTACTTGTGATGAATATGATCTGTTTCTAGTATTTTCTCTTCCAAAAATTTTTTGACCTCTAGTGCCACATTCCCCCATCTTTTTATTATTATTATTTTTAAGGTTTTATTTTTAAGTAATCTCTACACTCAACATGGGGCTCAAACCCACAACCCTGAGATCAAGAGTTGCATGTTCTACTGACTGAGCCAACCAGACACCCCCACATTCTCCCGTTTTAAGTATCTCTTATAACTCCACATAGAAAGTCAATACACAATATTTTGTGAATACTTTTCTTAAATATCTCAATTTACTTCCCGATTCACATCTTTCTAGAATAAGTCCACCAAGAAAATTTACCTTGAAATTTCTTTTATTCATCAGTTGCAACTAGACTGTAGACCCTGAATGGAGAAGCCATGTTATCTTGTTCAGTGTTCTTTCCTCAGTGACTACACCAGCACGTGGTAGAATTCAGGTACTCCCATAAACATGCGTTAAGTAAAATAATTAAAAATGAATAGGGATTAATGACATATACAGTAAGTGGACAATGCTGATACTTCCTTTTCTGAAGGGAAACTGCTCATTTTCTACTTAGTCTACATCTACACCTACAGAGTCAAACAGTGTTAACACACATTTAGTTATTCCTGGGTTTTGTCATGGTTTTATCTCATTTTACTCTTCCATGTTTTCAGATCTTTTGCAGTGAGATATACTGCTTTACCATCAGAAAAAGCAATAAACATGATTTAAACAATTGTCAGACAATTCCAAAAGGAAAAATCTAGAAGAAGTAAATATCCTTTTTACCTAGAATGAAGGTTGTTTATATGGGCTGAAATTTTTAAAAAGAAACAAAACGCAAATCTACTTTTAACTAACCGAGAGGGTTTGGCCACTCACATTTCATTTGTAGGGTACTTTTCATAGAACGAAAATTGCTATGATAATAACTATTTCATAGGGTTGCCCTGAGATTCAGATTAAATAAATGCACTTAACAGTGTGATTGATGGGATTAAGCATCTGAAAAGGAGGAGGAGGAAGAAGAGAAAGAGGAGGCAGAGGAAGAGGAGGAGAGGGAAGAAGAAAGGAAAGTGGGTGATGAGGAAATGGGGAGAAGGAAGAAGGTGAGGGCAAGAGGTAGGGAAAGAGGAGGGGATGGAAAAGAAGAGGAAGGAATCATCTAGTATTTAAAATACTGTTGCTTTTCTTTTCCCTTGCAGTTGTAAACTATGTCTGAATTATGGTCGTAATTTTCTGTTCTTTACATTTTATAGACTACTACTGCTACTATTTATGGAGGTCTCACACAGCAAATTAGGCCTTTTACATAAAAAGAATCCCATTTAATCACTACAAATGTCTCATGAGATGGATACTCTCTTTATCTTAAAGATGAAGAAACTGAGATTCAGAGTTTACCTATTTTGCCTAAATTCACAAAAAGCTAGAAGAGGCTTAGGCTGCATCCAGTCTGTTTATGGATATATAACCTTTAAAATCCTAAAATAATTTCTATTTTCACTTAAATTTCCATTTTTTGCTATTCTAAGTAATAAAGTACTGTTTTAAAAAATACATTTGAGGATGTAATATGAACAGCAGAATAAAATTTAATTTCAAGCTAGCACTTTTTAGGTTACAATGTAGATGATTGTTTAGATTCAAAAGAGTCAATGAATCTTTTATAACTATTTTTGCTAAAATAAGGAACAATATTGTTTTATCTTTATTTACTTCAAATATGAAAACTCTCCTTCATTAAAAATATTCCTTTTAATTCTTGCCAAAAAGCATATTCTAAATTATTCCTTTGATTTTGAAATGTAAACAAATCCAGAAAATAATGAGCAAAATATTCTGCGTTTTTTAAGTCAGAGTTTCATTTCTTGAAATCCACATCAAATATCTCCTTTTTCATTATATTGGAAACAGAATTCTTATTTTCTCTACCCTCTTGTTTTATACCCAAAAGAACTCTTTTTTTTTTTTTTTGGTATGTAGTTTATCTGCTCCTGATGGATAGAGGCAAAGATAAATTTTAATTTGCTGCTTAACAAGGTCATGAGTTCAATACCATTTGGCCAATGACAAAGTTTAAATTATTGGACAATTCTCCCAGACTTTAAAAATTATGTTCGTTTAATTTTAGTCATCTTTAAATTAATGTAAAGTATCTTCCCAGTAAGAATAAAATTGTATACTCTTCTATCATCTCCAATGGTCGCGTAGCAGTGTGCTAATCACTTGGTCACCAAACTTGTAAAATTGACATTTCTCTGAATTCTTCCCCGGTTTCAAACAAACAAATATGTGTCTGTATTGGTGACTGATATATTTTCGTGGTTTAGTCCAGTTTGAAGCTTGAAATAACTGGGAAGTAAACAACTGACCTAATTATGTACACAGGAGAGGTATTCATCAAACAATATATGAAGCCTGCCTTGCTTGGCTGTGAAATAGAAGTGTTCAGCTGTGCCCTAATGCTCCTGTAGAAGTCTTAGTGACAGAGTATTACATTAACTATCTGGCTAATGCTAATAGATCTTTACAACACAGACAATCTAATTTGGTGATAGATGTTATGCAATGTAGGAAGAAAATTAAAGCATTCAGAAGCACTCCTTCAATTTGCATTTCCATTTTTCTTTTTTTTTTTTAATAGATAGCTTTCAGCTTCCTGGGTTTGCTTTATTTTGTTCTGTTTTGTTTTGTGTGTGTGATTTCAGGGCATATGAAATTTCTCCTGGAGGTGGGAAAGAATCTCTGGGGAGAAAGCAGAGGCGGGGATACATTTACATTAAGAACAAAAAAGAAAACAGATAATCTTTTCTTTCCAAACTGTATTACAGAATTAGATATATATCAGTGACTTGAGGTGCCCCACCTGAATGACCACAAATAAAAGTTACCTGTATCTTTGGGCTGCCAAGCTATGATAAAATATAAAGGGTTTCTGTTCAAAGATGATTTAATACTGCTAACAGGGAAAGAAGTCAGCAGGGCATATCCTTTGGAGACTAATATTCTTCATATCTGAAATTCAGCCTTGGTTAAGGACTCCAAAAGAGACTTGAGGGATTGGGAACCTGCGTGTTTTTCCAGTAGAATTTGACAAGCATGGCGTTTCTTGCATATCAAGCATGTCAGGTAACATCCGTAAGAGAATCCTCGTTGCTTGTGGCTTTTGCTAAATTATAAGTTATTGTATAATACACAGTTGTCTTCAGATTTTAATTTGGAGTATGTTTTCAAGTATGCATGTATATGTCAGGAAGGAGAGCTGGATCATTACTGATTGAACACTGCGAAAACAGAAAGCAGTGAACTGTTCCTCCTCTTCTCTCCAAACCAGATTTTTAAAGTTAACATGAATGTTGTGTTTTTACACTTTATCGAGGAATAATTGACAAATTGCATATATTTAAATTGTACTGCATGATGATTTGTTGTACATAACATTGTGGAATGATTACCAAGACCAAGATAATTAATATACCATTTCACATAGTTAATATTTGTGTCTGTGGCCAGAATGTAAAAGATCTGTTTTTAGTAACTTTCAAGTATGAGATACTACTGTTACTAATCATAGTCACCCAGCTGTACGTTAGATCTTCAGAATTTATGCGTCATGTAACACAAAATTTGTACTCTTTGACCTATATCACCCCATGTCCCCTGTCCCTGCCCCCACCCTTCTACTCCCTGTTTCTATGAAGTCAGCTTTTTTTTTTAAGACTTCACATATAAGTGATGTCACACAGTATTTGTCTTTCTCTGTCTGCCTTATTTCACTTAGCATAATGCCCTTCAGTCTCATCCCTGTCGTAAAAGCAGGATTTTTTTCCTTTTTAATGGCTGGATGATATTCCACTGTGTCAGTGTATGCCACATTTTCTTTATCATTCATCTGCTAAATGACATTTAAATTGTTTCCATATCTTGCCTTGGAAATCATGCTGAAACAAGTATGGATGTGCAGATATTTCTTTGATATACTGATTTCAGTTTCTTCAGATATATACCCAGGAGAGGGATTCTGCACCTATGGTAGTTCAAGTTTTAATTTGTTTCTATTATTTAAAAAAATTTTTAATGAGTTTATTTATTTTTTAAGAGAGCGAGAGAGAGACCAGGGAAGGGACAGAGAGAGGGAGAGAGAGAATCCCAGGCATGCTCCATGCTGTCTGCACAGAGCCCAATGTGGGGCTTAAACTCATGAACCATGAGATGATAACCTGAGCCAAAATCAAGAGTCGGTTCCTTAACTGACTGAGCCACCCAAGTACCCCTCAATTGTTGGGAGCCATTCTGAACTCACTAGTTGAGAATACTCCTTGTGAGGTTAAGGCAGGCTTGCAAGGTCTCCTGCCATCAGATGATGACCAATATCTACCCCCACTCAATTGTTTTTACTTGAGCACCTTGTTGATCGGTATCCGGAGTGACTTGTCCCCTTACTCTGGCCCTGGTATTATGATTGCACCTTGTGAAGGAACTTGTTGTAGGAACTTCTTCTTTTGTGGTTATGGGAGCAGACATTTTATTTCCTGAAGATCCTGTTTTTCTCCATGCTTCCCATTAAGCAATAAACAGGCTATTGACCCCTTCTCATAAAGAACTGACCTTTGCCTTTGCTATGCTAAAGACATTATCTTGTTTGTATTTGAATGCTAAAGATACCTTCCTTCCCCATATGATAAGCATGAGTACCCTACATCAACCACTAATGATAAGGTTATGTATATCAATGTTCTGGAAAATCTTTACTGATCAAAGAATTTATCATCAGAATGACACTTCTGTGGTGACCCCCATACACTTACTCATAAATAAAGTTGAGACGGAGTCAGTGCAGAGATGCCAGCCTGATGATCAGAAAGAATCTCAGGGCTCTCTTACTCTGTCACCAACACCATCTATCCTTCAGGGACCCCTGGACCAGCTGGAGAGGGACCACGGCACTCAATTTTTAATTTTTTGAAGACCCACCATGCTGTCTTTCACAATGGCTGTACCAGTTTACATTCCCACCAACAGTGTATAAGCGTTCCCATTTCTCATCCTTGCCAACATTCATCTTTTGTCTTTTCTTAATTATAGCTATTCTAACAGGTGTGAAGTGAAATCTCATTGTGGCTTTGATTGTCATTTCCCTGATTGTTAGTACTGTTGTGTACATTTTCATGTACATGTTGGCCATTGGTATTGTTTTCTTTAGAAAATATCTATTCAGGTCCTTTGCCCATTATTTAATTGGATTATTTGGGTTTTTTGTTTTTTGTTTTTTTGCTGTTAAGTTGTATGGGTTCTTTATATATTTTGGATATTAACCTCTTATCAGTTAATAGTTTGCAAATATTTTTCTCTCATTCTGTAAATTACCATTTCAAATGTATTATTTTCTTTGATGTGCAGTAGCTCTTTAGGTTGATGTAGTCCTACTTGTTTAATTTATTAGCTTTCATTGTCATGTTTCTTGTTGTCTTATCCAATAAATTATTGCTAAGACAATGTCAAGAATCTTTCACTATTTATTGAGGAGTTTTACAGTTTCAGGTCTTACATTTAAGTGTTTGATCCATTTCAAGTTCATTTTTGTAAGTGGTATTAAGATAGGGGTACAAGATTTTCTTTTTCATGTGGATATCCAGATTTTTCCAATGCCATTTATTAAAGAGACTACTTTTTTCTATTGTGTGTTCTTGATGCCTTTGTCAAAAATTAGTAGACCATATATGTATGAGTTTATGTCTTGGCTCTCTATTCTGTTCCACTGGTTTATGTGCCTATTTTTATGCCAGTTCCATGCTGTTTGGACTACAAAGCTTTGTAATGTAGCTTGAAGTGAGCCAGTGTGATGTCTCCAGATTTGTTCTTCTTTCTCAGGATTGTTTTAGCTATTCAGGGATTTTTGTGGTTTCATCCAAATTTTAGGATAGTATTTTAGTATTTTCTTATATGTGAAAAATGCCATTGGAATTTTTATACAGATTGAATTAAATCTGTAGATTGCTTTGATAAAATGGACATTTTCATAATATTAATTCTTCCACTCCAAGAACATGAGATAGTTTCCATATACTTGTATCTTCTTCAGTCTCTTTCCTTAGCATTATATAATTTCCAGCATATAGGTCTTTCACCTCTTTGGTTAAATTATTCGTAAGTATGTATTTGTCTTTAATATTATAAATGAGATTTCTATCTTAATTTCTCTTTCCAAGAATTCATTAGCAGTGTTTAGAAATGCAGCTGATTTCTGTATTTTGATTTTGTATTGGTAAACTTACTAAATTCATTTATTAGTTCTAACGGTGTTTTGGAGGATTCTTCAGGATTTTCTGTATATAAGATTGTGTCATCTGCAATGGCATAATTTGACAGTTTTTTTTCCCAACTCAGGTGTCTTTTATTTCTTTCTCTTGACTAAACTGTGTCTAAGACTTCCAGCGCTATGTTGAATACAAATGGCAAGAGTGGCATCTTTTTCTTATTCCTGATCTTAGAGCAAAGGCTTTACCTTTTCATTATTGAGTATGTTATGTTAGTTGTGGACTGGTCAAAGACGGCCTTTAGTATGTTGAAGAACATTTTTCTACACCTAATTTGTTGATAGTTTTTATCATGAAAGAGTATTGAAATGTGTCAAATGCTTTTTCTGCATCTATTGAAATGATTGTACAGTTTTTATTCATCAATCTGTTAATGTGGTGTATCACATTTTTTTTATTTGTATATGTTGGCCCATCCTTGCATACTAAGGTTGAATCACACTTGATTATGGTGTATGAATCTTTTAATGTACTCTTGAATTTCACTTGTAATTTTTATTGAGGTTTTTTGCATTTATGTTCCTCAGAGATATAGGCCTATAATTTTCTTTGCCTGTAATATCCTTGTCTGGTTTGGGTGACAGGGTACTGCTGGTCCCATAAGATGAGTTTGGAAGTGTCCCTTCCTCTTCAATTTTTTGGAAAATTTTGAGAAGAATAGGTATTAACTCTTTAAATGTTTGTTAGAATTTACCTGTGAAGCCATCTGATCATGACTTTCATGTTTTGAGAGATTTTGGATTACCTATTCAATCTTCTTGTTCATTAATGGACTGTAGGTTTTCTATTATTTCATGATTCAGTCTTTGTAAACTATGTTTCTAGAAATTTATCCGTTTCTTCTAAGTTACTATTTTGTTGGTAGATAGTTGTTTGTAATAGTCTCTTATGATTATTTTTCTGTGGTATCAGTTTTAATAGCTCTTCTTATCATTTAATTAACTTGTGTCATATCTCTTTTTTTCATAGTCTACCCAAAGATTTGTCAATTCTACTTTTCTTTTCAAAAGCACAATTTGAAGCTTTGTTGATCTTTTCTGTTGTCTTTCTAGTCTCCTGTTTATTTCTGCTTTGATCTAATTATTTCCTTCCTTTTGCTAACTTTGGGCTTAGTTTTTTCTTCCTTTTGTAGCTCCTTGAAGTAATTAAAATATTCTTAAATCTTTACAGTAGCACTAATAAGTTCTGTGTGTATATCATATAAATGAAACTTTCTTTCTCCTTAGCATAAATTTCTAAAATTCTCCCTTAGAATATACTGTTTTGAGTTTCCTAATTTCTTTTCACCTGGATAGGAAATTTGAATTCAGGAAAGTTCAATTTTAATAGTATCTACTGACACTTGTTTTAATCTAAATTTATAATATTAAAACCTTGTATGTAATATATGTATGTGTATATTGAATTTCAATTTTAATTCTTTTTGTTAAGAATTACTTTTGTTAGGGGTGCCTGGGTGGTTCAGTCGGATAAACATCCAACTTCTGTTCAGGTCTTGATCTCATGGTTCATGGGTTTGAGCCCCGCGTCGGGCTCTGTGCTGACAGCTAGCTCAGAGCCTGGAGCCTGTTTTGGAATCTGTGTCTCCCTCTCTCTGTGACCCTCCCCTGCTAACGCTCTCTCTCTCTCTCTCTCTCTCTCTCTCAGAAATAAATAAAAACATTAAGAAAAAAAGAGTTACTTTTGTTAGTGATGTAGGAAAAGATAATAATACACATTATTAAAATATCAGTTTGCAAAACACAATCTGATACTGAATTCTATCAAAAGGTCATTTCCTAAGGTCAGTAAAATAAAAACATTACTTAATTTTGCCCCAATCACCTACATGTTAAGGAAAAAAAAAATTCTCACTGAGCTAGTACAAATACAGATATATCTATATCTTAAAACACTTACCAAAACATAATTATTTCATATCTACATAGAATAAAAATACAATGTACTGGGGAAGTACATAAAGATGAATGTAAAAAAAACTTGCTTCTTTTAAATTGACAATCTAGAAGGAAACCTTTTTCAAATGCACATATGAACAGGGAAATGCATTGGAATTAAGGGCAATTTTTAAAAAAGTATTTCTTTGTAAAATATGTAAGCTTTTGCCTTATTTTTCAGAGGTGAAATAAATGTGGTTGGACATACATGAGACAGAGTGCTTTGTTGAAATGTCTGTTAACAGACTATACAAAATATATTTATTCTGTAAATTGTCTGCATGCCAGCAAGAAACTATCTTGTATGAATACCTCTCTTGGACATGGTAAAAATCTGATTCAGGAATAATTTAGCACAACATTCTATTCAGGTAATTATGCTCACACACTCACTCTCTCTCTCTCAAAAATAAATAAACATTAAAATAATTAAAAATAAAGTAAAATAAAAAATGTTAAAAAATTAAAATAAAAAAATATAAAGGTCTTTTACCTCCTTGAACTTCAGTATCTTCTTCAAGTTTGGGTTTTTTTGTTTTTGTTTTTTGTTTTTGGTATGAATGAAATAAGTTAATCTCTGTCGAATTTGTTAGTTTGCCTAGGACATAGTAAACACTATATAAATATTATCAATTTTATCACAAGGCATGGATCTTAAGAAGTGGTAAATACTGACATTAAATTCATTTACTTTTAATACTAACATTTTATTAAGTGACCATTTATGCTTAGTTAAAAAATGATCCATTTAATAATGTTAGTGTTATTTAATATATTTATTCCACACAATAAAAGAAATATTTTTGGCTGTTATTTATGATATGTACACTCATGAATTGTAAGGAAAGGTTCAATGGTTAAAGGCTTGGCCAATTTTATTCCATTCCCTATTCATCTTTCTTGCTCATTTTTCACTCATTTTTAAAACTATGGAAGAAAATAGTTAATAGCTTTTACTGTCGCTCTGTCTTTCCATCTATTATTTATCAGGCTGTTTCTGGGGTGCCTATTGTTGTCCTACTGATGTTCTATCTAGTGCATATTGCACACTTCAGAGAAGCAGGCATGAAGGGGGAATGTGCAGAGGCCTTGATTTGGCAGATCCAAAGGGAAAGAGTTTTCAGGTACGAGGGGCTTTGTTGTCTGGTAAGACAACAAGACAAAGAAAGCTTATAAAGTATGAGTCAAGAGAGCTCTGAGACATGGGAAACAGAAGATATTTAAGTAGTGTTTTCAAATTTCTGAGAGTAAGAAGAAAATTAGTGTCACCTCTGCAAACCAGGTAGTATCCTAAAGAAGTTGCCTTTAATCAACTCTTTAATGGCTTCAGAGTTTTCTTTCAAAGCAATAGTTTTCCATTGGTGGAAGCATTTTATAACATGTATTTGTAAAATAAAGCTTTTGAAAAATCTCATGTTTGGGGTACTTCATAGGAATCCTTTTTATCTGAACTTTGATGATAGGAAGATATAGGTTTCTTGGATTAATAGAAGCATTTTAAAGCAAAGATGTGACTCTCATAAAATTAGCCTGATGTGACTCTCATAAAATTAGTCTAACCAATATTTCACCTGCTTAGTGATCATTGACAAAAAAATATAAGAGGTATAATGTATCAATGAACACAGTTAACTGAGGCTCATGGAGTTTAGATAACTGGGCTCAGGGTCACAGCTAATCTGTGTTTCAGAGATAAAATCCAAGTGCAGATCTGAGGACATAAATGAAGAACAAGTTACAAGGTACATGTTACAAGTTAAGTAGAAACTACAAGGGGTGTAGATGTATGTGTGTGTGTGTGTGTGTATATGTGTGCTCGTGCGCGTCCAGTGTGCAGGGTAAGGGGAGAGGGAGGTTGAAGGAAAATTCAAACAGGCAGACCTAACCCAGGGTGAAAAGAGGGTGGTGAACTTTTGAACTGTGCTAGTATACAAAGCATACAATAATACCCACCCACCCAATTCGGCAGGTAATACAATCACAGTTCTCAAAGCAAATAAGGTCTAATCCCACCAATGTTTACTTCAAATAAGAACCTAGTTTCGCTGGCATTAGTTCCTTATTTTTTCAGTTGTTTCCAAGTCTTTTAAATATTTGTATGATCAGTATTGCTCTAGGCTTCTACGCTTTTAAAGATAAGGACCAATAGTTTAATTTTGCAATGAAAAACACATAGTCATATACCAAAAATATACAATTGCTTAATATATGTTTTTTAATTATAATGGCACTTCTGCTTTTATTTCCCAAGTGTAAATTAAATGTTTAATAATTTAATTTAATGTTAATTAAATAATTTTGGTATGACATAAAAATTGAATAAAATAATTCTTTTTAGAGATTAAAAAATTACTTTGTTACACCCTCTCAGTTCATAGGGCACAGTTAAGAGAAAAACAAACTTGCTGACTTGTTCTTCTAATACATTTTGGTCTGTCTAGTGTAATTTGCATGCTCACTGGATTTTATCATGCTTTAAATATTTAGTACCATTCAGTTTCGGGAACTTGAACCAAAAAGTAAGATGATCATTTTCAGAGAGACTGTGGGTTAAAGAACATTTATTGTTCATCCTCTTGTCTACGTCCAAAATGTTGCCAAGTTGAGAATAAAATCACATATATGAAGTCATGATGACAACATGTACATATATTCAAAATGCATAACACCAACTAATAATGCTAATGTTTACCAATTGTTTCCACGAGTACTTGCTGTGGATTAATTTTTCCTTTGTATCCTTTGGTGTGGTTGTATTATAAACTTCCCACTTTACAACTGATACCAAAAGAGGCAAAGAGAAGTCATTTGTCCAAGATGACAGCCTAGTCATTGTTAGAGCTAAGAGCCTATGCCAAGCCCCTTCACTCGACATTGCCTTCTTCTGAAGAGGGAATTTTTGAGATTTAAGCAAGTAAAAATTGGGGCACCTGGGTGGCTCAGTGGGGTTAAGCGTCCAACTTCGGCTCAGGTCATGATTTCATGATTCATGAGTTGGAGCCCCGCGTCCAGCTCTGCACTGACAGCTCAGAGCCTGGAGACTGCTTTGGATTTTCTGTCTCTCCCTCTTTCTGCCCCTCCCCATGCTTATGCTCTGTCCCTTTCTCTCTCTCTCAAAAATAAATAAACAAACATTTTTTAAACAATTAAACATTCTATATATTATTCAATGTTCTTGGCTTTCTGCTTAAGTTATTTGAAAATCAAAAATAATAGTAAGCAAAAGTACTAAACCATTATAAAGTAAATTGAAGGATTTCTCTATAATGCATGCCATTTGCTTTGTGCACACAATCTGGCCACGATGTTAGATTTATATATATTTATAAAACTTAAATGAAGTCAAATACATTTTACAAAGTTAAAAACTGTGCTCTAGAAGTGAAACAAGCATAGGTAAATTATGGTAGAAGCCGTTATGATCTAAGTAGCTCAAACATATTAATATTTCTATTGAACTAATTGTATATTTAATGTTATTAAGTAAAATTTGAAGAATCACATGAAACATATTATTTGGATTACTTATGTAAATTAGTTGTTCATCAAACAAGTAAATTGGGGGCAATTTTGAAAGTATTTAAGTTGTATTTCTATAAAGTATGTGGCTGTTTTTACACACACACATACACACACACAGTCCTAACATTTCTTCTTATATGATATATAGTATTTATTTATGAATGTATGAATAATTATGTATATAAATACCTTTTATAAATATATTATTACTGTATCATTTTATTTATATATTTAACTCTAATAAATGCATGTAAAGAATGTATGGCCTATTTTGTTTAATTCTGTGAGTTGCTCTGTTATTTTTCTCATATGTGTATGACATACATGTGTCATAATTCAAAAACAGTTATATACGATGGTTATAAATAAATAGATTTTATCACTTACAATTTTTTAAATCACAGCAAACAACTGGTCATTTGGTACCTTTAACTGACGATATTTGTTAACTCCAAGTGTCAAAGGAAGATTTTAAAAAATATTCTAAAAACCAATCAAAATGCATTTTGGCTTATCTTTGGTTTGGTGGGAAAAGAAAAAGATTTTACCCATAACACTGCAAATTTAATCCTTGTGGGATTACTTTTGGTACCTCTTATGTCACTATTTCAGTTTGCAGAATTAACCTGAGTTTGTTCAGCTAATACCCATCGTTGCGAATTATGGAGGCTCCTTTCAACTTCCATTTAACTTCTTTGTTTTTTTCTCTGTTTATTTTATTTTATTTTTTTTATTTTTTTAAAAATATGGAACGCTTCACGAATTTGCGTGTCATCCTTGCGCAGGGACCATGCTAATCTTCTCTGTATCATTCCAATTTTAGTATATGTGCTGCCGAAGCGAGCACTCCATTTAACTTCTTAATTTAGTGACCTTCATTAGTGAATTCCAAAGATCATGCTATCTTATAAGTGAAACTTTTGCGTTTCATGTCTAAGCACCATATCCATTTTTGCCATAGTAAGAAATAAAATACATAAAATAAAAAAGTTGAATTTTCATTTGTTAATTGCAGATGTGATATAGAAAAATCTTCAAGTATACATCTTTATCCTTATATCCTCACACCCACTGCTCTGCCTCACATACAGTAAATAATCAGTATGCATTGATTATACATTTTATGTGAATATTAATTTCATTGGAACCTAGACACATAGAAGAATCTGTAGGTAGAAAGTCACTTGATTCTAATGTAAACTTAAATATGGTTTGAAAATGAGAAGGCAACATGTTAGAAGTGAAGCAAGGAACTAACGTTTCTTAATAAGCTTCTCATTTAAAAACTCCTAATATAATTAATAAATCAATTAGTAACAGTTCAAGTTCATACCCTTCCCCTGCAGGTAAGTCTAAACCAAACTACTTCCCATGAAAAGCCATGAAGAATAATTCTGAAGCAAATCACTATCTATGAAAGGTGAAAGCATAATTCTAAAATTTTTAAAAAATGTTTTATTTGTTTCTGAGAGAGAGAGAGAGAGACAGTGTGAGCAGGGGAGGGTCAGAGAGAGAGGGAGGGAAATATAGAATCTAAAGCAGGCTCCAGGCTCTGAGCTAGCTGTCAGCACAGCGCCCAGTGCGGGGCTCGAACCCATGAACCATGAGATCATGACCTGAGCCGAAGTCAGATGCTTAACCAACTGAGCCACCCAGGTGCCCCGAAAGCATAATTCTAGTATATTCCATTACACACATATTTTCTCCTTTCTTAAATCTGTGAAATGTTATTCACTATTACTTCATTGTGTATACTATTTTCTCAAGAAATGCCCAGAGTCAATCTACATCTCCAAAAACTTTCCTTTCATGCCATAATAAAAATCCATATATATTTATAATCAATATAATCCTTTAGAGTCAAATTTCTTCAACTGTTAGACATTTGTAACCTAAGTGTCTGTACTCGTCCATGTGCCATTGCTGAATAGGACATTCTTTTATTATTGCCAAAGACATGAAAGCCAAGGGTAACTATCTAGATTTCATGTTAAGTCTTCTACTTAATCTAAACATTATGTATTGTTGGTAAAAACCAAAAAGGGGCTGGTATTTTGAGTAAGGAAAAATTAATACATGTAACTGGAATTCTGTTTGTATTGCAAACTATTCATCTCTTTTTTTTTCTTTACTGTGAGCAAACATACTCTCTTCATATAACTTTGAATGTGTTTTAATAGTTTCTATATTCAAAACTCTATTTAAATTTTATGCATCTCATATTTGGGCGGATCTCAAATTCCACTCATAAACTTCTAATTACAAGCCTACAAATTAACGTGTGAGTTAAAAGATGTTCCTTTTGTATCCAGTAGTCATTGGTTTTGCTTAAAATCTCCTGTTTTAAATACTATTTCTCAAAGGTAATATCATTTATTCTTTCTCAAAGTGTCTTAGAACATATTATCTTTTATTCAGATGATATTTTATTGTGTTTTAAATGTTTTGGTATTCGACACTTTATATTGAACTTTTAAATATTTAGTAAAATAACACAACACATTCAAACCTGAACATAATGATAATTGGCAGAATGTTACGATTATTAAATTGTATGCTACTTCTTCCAAGAGAAATAAAATGCTAAAAGTTCTATAACAATTTATTTGAAATAACTCACCAAACTACAGCAGTGATATATTGTCCTTGACATTTGATGGGTGATTTATATTATATACAATCAATGTAAATAAAGAGCATTAATTTTCAGAGGAAAATTTAAATCAGGTTGATTCTCTTAGAGTCACATTTCGGCAGTCATCTGGTATTTATGAATGTAAATATCTATACTTGTCTCTGTCCCATTATTGAAGAGGATGTTATTTTCTTATTGCAAAAGACAGGAAAGTCAGAACTGATTACCAACTTTTCATGTTGAGTCTTTGACTTAATCTGGACATGAGATTTATCTTTTTTTTCTCTCTTCCATCTTAACAAATTTAAAAATCAATATTTCTCTGGGTATAGCATTACCTTCAACAAGTTGTAATGTTATTTTCTGAAGTATTCTATGCTGATACTAAAAATTTTAGAGAAAGAAAAAAAGAGTTGCATGCAAATTTACTTTTCTGGATGTCTGGATACTTGCCATAACTTTTGGGAATGAGGCTATAAAGTTACAATTGTAAAGTTAGTGCTTTTAACAGATGCCATTGGATTTTCATTACCATTATTTAGATTAACCGTTTTAAGAGATTGGAGATTGTAGAATGTTAATACAAATGAAAGGAAATGTAAGAATCAATAAAATGCAGCAATGACTGGTATAAACAACAACAAATAAAATGCTGAAAGTTGAAGGACTCCACAAACTGTTAGTCACTTAATAAGTTAACACTCCTTTCATGACTATTTTAGCTTACGTTTAGTATAAACTCAAGCAAGCAAGTCCTATTGAATGGTTGATTGTCTCTGGCTATAGTTGTCTTTACCAAAGACTGTTCTAGCATAGACACCGGTTACATGACATATGGGACAAACTGACTACCCCAATAAGCATTCATTCTGCCTCAAGAAACCTTTCTGAGATGTGACTCTCTTTATGTCATACTATGACTCTCTACTAAATTAAGTATTAAAATATTGGCTTCAAAAGTACACATTTAAGAAAACCAGTTTAAACTCTTTCTTATAAACGCCTTCTTATAAAGCATTAACTTATTGTATTGTTATATCATGTTTTGAAAGCCTCTAATTATTTTTCACATAGAAAAAAATTATCCCAAGGTATTGGTTTAACTCATTGAAAATGTGACGTTATTATTGTACATTACTATTTATATAGTGCTTTAGAAACTTTGGTCTTAGACAATAAATTCCTTTCAGTATACAATCTAAAAAAAAAAAAAAAAACATGATTTGGAAATGCTTAGTGATTTGGATTTTGTTTTCCTTTTTAGGCTCATCTCTTCTGACTTCATCTTGAACCACATTCTGCTCATTGCCCAGAAGCTACTATGTGCCTCCTCACCTCCAGTGGTTGAGAATACTGTCTTCTGTGAATGAGATGGTACAGACTTACCCAACCCCACTGATCCCTTCTCACATGCCTTCTCTTGGCTGATTCTACTACACTTCATCTAAGATGATAAGGAATTTTCTCCACAAAAGGGGCACTGACCTTTAAGGAATGGATTTAATTTCTTTCAAAAATATCAAAGCAGCAAGAATGATATAATGAATTCCCATCAAGTAGATGAACAGTTATCATTCTGCCATTCTTCATACTGTAATTTTTATCACTATAGTTGAACTGAATAGATATTGTCTGTATTACCCCTGGACTCTAACTTCAATGGTGAGTAGGACCACGTCTATCTAATTTACTACTTATGCATACTGCCTAGCCTGCCTAGTGTCTGGCACAGGGCACATTCACTAAACCCTACATGCATTCAGAGCCTTACATCCGCAATAAGAAGAGCCTAGAAAATATACAGTTGATAAAACTGATATCCAAAACAATTTATGGTGACTACCCAGCTTTTAATTAGTGATTTATTTATATTATTTATCCCTTTACAATCATTTAAGTATATATGCCTATATGTGTGCATGTGTCTGTGTATATGCATGCTCAAATGTAAACATATATACATTTGGAACAGAAGATAAACTGTATCAAAATACATATAAATATTAAATATAAAATGTTTAATTATTCAATATATAGTATACAATGTATTAGACTATAAATATATATTATGAAATATATATATATTTAGATCACTTACCTAAATGATATCTAAAATAATTAAAGTCCATGAATCATGAAAGTGAGCCATATGCTATGTATGTGGCTAATGAATGCCATAGTAAGTTCCAAGTTTTTTGATAACCACAGCACAAAGGAGTTCCATATTATATAGAATTTTAATTATCAGAAAGAAAGATTGCAATTTTTCAGGAAAAACAGCTTTGGAAAGGGATTGGGGGAGTGTTAAACTATAAATGTGATTTCACTCACCAACTTTGTACAGAAAATATTTTAAATTATTTTAATGACATTTTTAAAACATGATTTATTATGTTTCCTATTAATGGAAATCAAATATATATATTAAAACACCACATATACCCCTATATCCATGATATATAAACATTTTCTTTTGCAACAAGAATAAAGGAGATAAGCATAAAGATATAGACTTTAAGTAAATTAAGAGATAAATATTTAAATACATAGACTATCCTCTATGATTTTTAATAGTATTGGACAGTTCCATAAGCCTCTTACCTTAGGTTTTGATCTGATTAACTTGTCTATGAGTCACTCTAATTATCCAAGACTGATAATTGGCATTCAAAAAGGTAGCAGAATGCACCTGCCACTCTGACCACTGCTGACCTTCACCATGAATTAACTGAAAAATCCATGTCAGGCAGCTAATTGAATGAAGCTGTAGACTTGTAAGTGGTAATGGTTATGATTAGTGTATAAGATACCACATAACGGTAATGATGTAATCGGGTCTCAATAGACCTCAAGTTGAAGTCTAAGGAGTCATATTCTAATGAAAGAGAGAATAAATGACAAGAAGAAAACTTCAAATGGACAGACAGAACTCCCTCGCTCCTGTCTCCAAAAAGAGAAATATTCAATGAGATTTGAAAGGTTAGTGGGTTTTTTGCTGCACCCTTGTACTTGACAGCCCTTTAAGGTAGATAGGCCTGTCAGCACTGCTTTCATTTAGGTCTGACTAGTTATTCTTCATTTGCAGCAGGGAGCTAGGAGTCAAATTGGCACTGCTGACTGCTGCCTTTCTTAGCAGCCAGTGAATTGCATGTTTCAATGAGGGGCATGCTGAGCATGGCATGTGTATGTGCAGTGGCTTACCAGATACTTTTTGTCGCATGTTTTCAGAGCTATTACAGTAATGAGATTAGTGATGCCCAAGCTGATCATGCTTTCTTTAGACATTACACGTTGTATACAAGTGACAAATATGAAGTGAGCAGCCAGAAAATGTCATTTGGTAAGAAAGCACGATATGTGGGTGTTCTGGCTAAGCACACACTGTGTGCAGGATGGAAGAGCTTTTGTGGACGGGATGAATCCTGCTGGGCTCTCAGTCCCAGTGCTCTCGGATAAAAAAAGAAAGCCCGTCCCATGTGAAATTTGCTCCTGACTCCAGAATCTATCCCATGCTTGTGAGAATATGACATCTTGTAAATATCCTCAGCAAGACATGTTGCTGAACCTCTAAATGAGAAAAATGAAGCCTTTCATAGCAAATGTATCAGCCCAGTGACCAGCTTATTCATGAGCAGAAATTGAACATGTGTCCAGAAATGCAAAGTGACGCTTCAGAACGTGCTGTCAGTCCAGGATATTCTAAATGCGGTTGGTGCTTCTGTGATTCCACAGTATCCTGTGGTGTGTAAATGGGTTGCACTTCTGGTATTCCTTTCCATAGATTCATATATTTACTGCGTAAATGATACTTGAAGTTAATGGTGACTGGGAAACTGCTTAATGGAACTCAAGAGCAGATCTGAGAAATGGCATCGGTCTACCAATAGAGCTATTAGAATGGTCACAGATTTGCATCGCAGATGCTGCATTAACCTTGGAAGTGCATCGACTAATTCCATAAAGCCTGGTGTGTTTATACTATATCCTGTCAGTAGGTTTGCAAGCTGTCTGCCATAAAACTGAAGTCATGGTATGGGACTATTAGGGGTGTAGCATATGTCTACGATGTGTAACCAGTGTGAAAGGTAGATGGAATGTTCTTTTCCTTCCATCGGTATAGAAGTTAGGCTAAGAAATATCTTTTCAGTTTGAGTAGAGATACTGATAAAGAAATTCAAAATCCTGAATTGGAAGATTAGGAATATTCATAATAATGAAAAATACTGTGAGGTCAATGGTGATCTCAGCTCAGAATGCCGAATTTCATCTTTGTCTTTCAGGATATCATTTTCACAGTGTGAGCCTGAATTCATATTAAATGTTTTTGAATTTAATAACTGGAAGGCTATTGAAACAAGTTTGTATAACTTTAGTTTCTAAATTTATTTATTTATTTTGAGAGATGGAGAGAGAGTGAACATGAGCAGGGGATGGGCAGTGAAAGAGAGAGAGAGACAATCCTAAGCAGCCTCCACACTATCAGTGCAGCCTGAAGTGAGGCTCAGTCTCACAAACCATGGGCTCATGACCTGAGCTGAGATCAAGAGTCAGATGCCCAACAGACTGAGCCCCAAGTATCTATAACTTGAAATCATTTAGGTTAAAGCAAAAACAAAATCAGTTTTTTTAATGGCATGGCTACAATCAGTGTGATACCTAATAGGAATAAGAAAACAGTAAATACCACAAAATTCGAAAATTTCCCTATCCAAATACATGTATCTTCATATATTCCACTTTCCAGGTTAGATTAATTCAAATTTAAAGTTCATCATGAATTTAATAACTTTTATATTAAAGTCTAAGGATGAAAAGCAAAACCTTCCCTTTTATAAAGATTGCTTCCAGGACAACATTTCTGATAAAATTGATAAAATCAACTGGAATAAAGTAATATTCCAAGGGCATAAGTGCCTACCGTGCGAATAATGATTTGAAAAGTCATATCAGAGCTTTAGGAATACACTTCTACAGCTTGGGTAGAAATCTTTTTAAAAATATGTTCCATAATTTTTAAGTTTGAAAGATTTTAAAAAGTTGGATGGTAAGAATAATTTAGTTCTTAACAAAATTTTCATATATTCATAGGTGCTTGTATTATTAATTTTATTAGCATGTTACACATTAAAGAATGAAAACATAGGATATTCTTCGGAATACATGAATGCAAAACATTAAAAAACATAAGAGATTCATAGAAAAAAATTCGGTTATGTTATCACCGAGCACCTGATCAAAAGAACTAGGAACCACAGTCAGATCCTACAACATGCTTGTTCACAAGTATGGCTGCATGGGGGAGAGAGCTGCACTGAAGACTTAAGTGACCAACCTCTTGGTTGAGACATAGATGGCCTATGACAAATTTGGTTCCATTTTAAATCATTCAAGATGAAGGGAGTAGTGTTAGTAAAAGACTGTCTGCTGAGAGGCTCCATATCTACGACAGCATTACTCCATTACTGTTATAATCCATTCAAATCCAATTACATGCATCAATCTAATGAGCTACTTCATTTTATATAGAAATATATGTTTAGAGCTAAGACAATGAAAGAGCAAAGTATGATCGGAGTTTTCAGGTGGATAGGTATCAGCTTGAAAAACCAAGACGGTCACATGTTGCTCTTTACATTTTTAACTTGGAGAAACTGGAAACTTTGTGGTAAATAGTTGGAATATAATTTAAATTTCTTAAGTAATCTTTTTAATTTCAGCAATCAATCTGTATCTACTCGGTATGAGTGGATCTATTTATTTGGTGAAAAACAAATGCCAAACTGATCGTCTCCCAAATGGTTAAAAAATAAATGTTTCACTTCATTATCCAAAACTAGACAAATGATGTGGCTACACCTACTTGCTGCTGGCCATAGATGAAAATAGAAAAAATATTCAGGCAACTGCCTACCTTTTGGAAATGCCTAGGGGTGCTTGGGTGGCTCAGTCAGTTAAGCGTTCAACTTCGGCTCAGGTCATGATCTCACGGTTTGTGGGTTCGAACCCCACGTCGGCCTCTGTGCTGACAGCTAGCTTAGAGCCTGGAGCCTGCTTCAGATTCTGCATCTCCCTCTCTCTCTGACCTTCCCCTGTTCATGCTCTCTCTCTCTTTCTCTCTCTCTCAGAAATAAATAAAACATTTAAAAATTTTTTTTAAAAAAAGGAAATGCCTAAATCTCTGACAGGAGTAATTTGTTCTTATTTCTAAATACATAGGTTCTTGAAAAAGAACTCATTTTTTTATCCATTTGATGACAATGTACTATTTTTAAAATTTCTTTTTCTTATTTTCCCCTTATTTTAATGTACTGGATTGCATATCAGACTCCTTAACTTTGACTTCTTGTTGATTAAGCTAATTTTAATTAAGCTAATTTTAAATTGTTTTTAGACAAAGCTGATGTACTTCCTGTATTTTCATTTAATATTACCCATATTTTATATCTACATATTTTTCTCTATTTTCTGGGAATGTACAACTGTACCATAGATAACAAGTTCAAAGTAAATTCTCAATTACAACTAGAGTGTACATATTTAAATTTCAATTTATGCCTACAAAAAAAGAATCATTTTGATTTTATTTTTACCAAAGTGTAAGTATATTGAATTATTATATATGCTTGGTCTAAGTCATTGAACTAAAATACATTTATCTAACTTGCTGTACTAGTTTCATCTTTTGGTTTTGTTTTGTATTATTTTTTGTTTTTATTGTTGTTAATCTAGCCTATAAAAGCTACCTTGTTTTGTTTTGTTTTTGAAACTTTTCAGCAACTTTTACTCATTACATATATCAAGGGGATTTTTAGTAAAGCCAACAAATCTTTTCATTTTGGTTTTCTAAATGCAGATATCTGAGCTATCATTCAATTCACAAACTCAGAAAAAAAAATCTATTTCATAGATTCAATCCAGGTGCCTAAAACTGAAAGTTACATTTCATTTATATTCTCAGTTCTTTGGGTTTGGCCAATATCATGCAAATTAGTTTCTGATAGCAGAACTCTTAAATAGGTATCCGTTCATGCCTATCTACTGACTTCCTGACTTGTGTCTTCAGTCTGCCATGGAGGTAAACACAACATATTGTTCTTAAATACTTACGTGGATGTTAACAAAATGAAATAGGGCATTGCTCCAAAAGGAAGGGAGGAGGAAGAAAGAAAAAGACCTTCTCTACAATGCTGCTAGCAAGGCTTTATCTTTATGACACTAACGATAATCCCTTGTGTAATTAACTGTAGAGTGGTTATGCATGCAGCACGCAGCCCATGACAAGCCTCATAGAAAATACATCAGTATTAGCCACAGGTGAATTCGTTTAGAAAGATTAATGACTGCACCTGAATTTTAATGTCTGAAAAGGGATGGAACACTGAATCCTTAATTAAAAAGTTGAATGACTAGTATGGTTTGTTTAACATCACAAATTTCAACGGGAGGGTTTTATATTCAAATGAAGTATGCAAAAGGAAACTTTCCTTAGAAAGTGGTGAAGTAAGGGTGAAAAGCAAAAATGTTTTATGTGCTTTACTTTATGTAAATCGATACATGGATCAGTTGCTTTGATATGGATCAAATGTGGCGTAATTATGGCTCTTCTGTTTACAGTGAATGTTAAACAAAGAATTTTTACAGAACAAGAGCTGGTATTACCCTCAAACCAAGAGAAAGTTGGAGTAGGTTTCAGTAAAACCAACAAGTAATCTTATTCTTTCCTTAATGGGAAGCCGTTTCTTCTTCATTATTATTTTACAAAGTTTTTTAATGAAGAGAAAGTAACCTTGAAAAACAACTTGGCAATGCCATTCCCAGTAGAGTTTTAACTCTGCTTTGCAAACTGGTTTACTGAGTACGTTAAAGCTTGTCACAGACAGAAGATTTTTCAATGACAATTTTAATCTTCCTTGTAAGGATTTAGGAGGGGGGCAGGGGAAGGATGACTTGAGGATGCTTCTATCTAAAAGAGAAGGAAATGACTCCGATTAATCATTTGTCCTTTGGGTAAGAGTAGTCAAAAGCAGATGTCTTAAGCAAGAATGACCCAAAATAGTAATTATTTCGGCCACTGTGCTTAGAACTTTAAGCTATTATTTTCCAATTATTCACAGAAACAGTTAACATTTGGGAGCATCAACAAAATCCAATACGGAAAAAAAGAGAAGACGTATACAAGGAAAAGAATGACATAATATTATTGATCTATCCAGAGTTGAGAATTGACATATTTAGCATAGATGCATAACCAGATTTCTTTTTCTTTAAAACAAAAAACAAACGAAGACGACAACAAAAACTTAGTTGTATGCTCAGAATGTAGAGTTTTAAAACAAGAAACCAAGACTATATCTGGTAGTTTTGTACTAACATACTTTATACAATTGTCTGCATTTTCTGCTTGTTCTTTTCTTGAGATGGGAATTCTATTGAATTTTTACTTTACCAGATATCAAAGCACATGTAAAATTCCTTTGCCTTTTTATTTTCTAGGTCAGAATGCTGCTCACATCCATGGCAAAGTAGATTTTGATGCTCCTTAGCTTCACACATTGCCTGCTGCACTACTTTTTTTTCTGCCAAGTAAAAGCATGGCTTTTAGTTCTGTCCGCTTTCCAAGGGAACACATTTTTAATGAAATGTCATTTAGGAGTATTTGTTACTTCCTGTAAAAGCTTCTTTCATGGTTTTGTGTGTGTGTGTGAAGAAAAAAAAAAAAAACAGCCTCTTAAAATGTTGTAGTTGTAACTGTTCCCAGTATTCAGAACACTAGAGAGGGGGAAAGAGAAACTCCAGTTCTCACAGACGTATCAGATGTTTTTAATAATGAATTGAAAAAGCATGTGTTCCGTATACGACTAGCATCTCTGAGATGATTATAAAGCAAGTTTATCACTGCCGATTTCCATTAGTTATAATTACCTGTGCCATAGGGTGAGACAATGTTATTGGCACATAAAGTATAAATATTTTTCAGAGACTGGATTTAGTTTTAAAGTAAACATTGACATCTTAGCATAAAGCCAAAACTGAAATGTAAAGAAATGCTAATGCTTTGGCAGATCTTGTCTGCTGAATTCAGTTAATCCGTTAGGAGTCAATCTGTGGGATAAGGTTTGAGGGGGCTTAAGGATCGGTATTGTTAATACCAGTTAAAATAATTTACAAAGGTGTCCATTAAATCTGTCAGCAAAGTGTTGACGGACAAAAATGGGTTGAGTCTGGATCCGCCTAGAGCTATTCACATTAAATGTCAGTTAATAATGTCTGTTATAATTTTAGTAAGTAAATGTCTGAAAGTTCGATATTAGAGCTTTCTCTCTGTTACGTACCTAAATCTCTTTCCAATCTTATTTAAATCCTCATCAGTAAAAGTTAAGCATAGTCTCAATGGGTTCATAAGCATTGCTGGGAGAGTCCTTGTAATTTTCTTAAACTCCAGGAGGCCATATTCACTCCTAAACCAATTAATTAAGAAAGAATAAGCAAATTTCAAATGTAACAAAAATTAAAGGATTGAAACAAAAAAAATTTAAGTCACCTCTTATTTTATTACCATTAATGTAAAACAATCATTGAGAGAGATTGTTAAAGGGGAAAAGTGCTGTGATTCACAGAGACAGTGGACCAAAATGTCAAATGGGACTAACACTCATATTCATAAGTGTATTATATGTATATGTATGTATGCATGTAATTTCTTCTAAAGATCGTATTCTAAATTTACTAGGTCCTGCTAACTCTGAAAGGTAGAATACAACTCTCATGATACATGATAAATTCTCACCTCTGAGGCATCTTACCTTGTTCATAAAGCTGCCACAGGTAATGCCTTAGTAGATAGAATATGAGCCACTTTCCTTGCTGAATGAAGGGATATGTTTATATGTGTGTCTCCCTCCCTCTCTCTCTTCCTCAAGAGCAACACAAATTTTTGACATTGAATCCCAGTATATAATCTACCTGTAAACATAGTTTAGAGCTCTTGAAATATATAGTAGTTTAACTGGAAGGAATAGCTACGTATTTTGATGAAATCATTTTAACGTGCATTTATGTAGGTATGTATAGCGCATATGGTTAGTTAGTTATTAATAATATAGTATAATTGCAGCAAAATTGTTACTATCTGAGAAATGAGAACGACATTAGAATGCCAATACTAATATGTATTGATTATTTATTATAGGACAATCATTATATTACAGGCTTTAAATGTTATCTCATTTTGACCTGAAAATATGCTTGTGAGAGGTGTCATATTAACCACATTTTGTAAGTAAGAAAACTTAGGTACTGGCTATTGTAGGCTCAATGCACCATGCTGTGTTAAAAACACAAACTTTTTCTTTAAAGTTGCCATTTCTCTGCCCACTCTATTTAACTCTCTATCATTGCTAAATTAAGAGTACCCAGTCTTCATTCTGCAATTCCAGCATGTTTGTCCTGGAGTTTGTTTAAAGATTTGTTACCCAACTTATAGACAGTCCTATGACAGCAAATGCATAAATGAGCAATTGCAGAAAACTGTAACTGCTTTCTGGCGCCGACTGGGATAGAATTGGATGTATCGCAGGCCTTACAAACTGTCCTTATAAAGTTGCACCTACAAGATAGCAGTAGATAACAGGCAACACTTATGGAAATCCAAGCACTTAGTAAGGCAGTCCACTAAAACCTATTTTATTTAAAGGCACATATGAAGTTTTCTGTTCCTTTGCTTTGGGTTGAGGGTTTCATTAAGTAGACAGGATACACATTTCTCTTTGCATCGAGTTTTCCTTAGGTTTCATTCACTACAAGGCTGAAGTCCTCAGGGACCCAGGAAAACATACAACTGACACTTTTCTTCGTGTGGGAGGATTCCTTTGCATTACATACTTTTCCTATCTGTAAAATAAAAGCCATTTACTGTTTATGAAATAAAATGCATATATATTTTTTCACATTAAAAGCTTAAGATACAACAGAGTAAAATTCACTTGCAGAATATAAGTAGTGGGTATATGGGTGTTTACTGTACAATAGTTTCTACTTTTCTGGATGTTTAAAAACTTAACATAATAAAATGTTGAGTGGGGAAGCTTTAGATATAATTAAATACAGTCTAAAAATCATACATCAAACTACTAACAGTAGTTATTGCTATAGGAGTTAAAAGAGACGCTCCCTTCCTCTGAATGTTTATATTTTGTGCAAAAGCTATCTATTAGGAGCGGTTATTTCTATTTTATATGTAAAACAAAATTTGCGGAAAAAAGTTATAAGTAAAACAGAAACTGGATCATTGAACTGCTTTAAAATTCTGCTTCCCTTTGATGGAGAGTGAAAAGAAAAATAATGTCACTCACGTTGGAAGAGTTCTTTCTTCCTATGTGTTGTGCCAAAGGAATTACCTTTTAAATTTCATTAGGATCCAAATAATAGAAAAGTCAAAGAGCAACTGCAAATAGAGTATGTTGACACTCTATTATGTGCAGTATCTTGTTGGATATTTTATTTATTTATATATAAGTATTTTATGTTACATATGCTTATGATTTTTCCCTAACTTCAAATTGCATATGATTTAGTTGAGGAGACAAAGCTAACATATTGAAAGAAAAGAAATTTTTAAATGAAACTCTCAAACAGAAATTCAGAGAGAGGGACTTGAATCAAGTGGTTAGACAGAATTAATGTATTCGAAGAAAACTACAGGGAAGAGTCTGGGAACTGAAAAATCTTCCCACACATGTAGATTAGTCATTTACACACACACACACACACACACACACACACACACATCAGGATCATGATGCATAAGCAATTTTAACCCAGTTTTTAAATAAATATATAACATGAAAATTTGCACACATTAACAATTCTTGAAGCTATGACTTTTAATTGTTGCCTGGAGTTCAGTCATGTGGACATATCTTATTTCATTAATCCTATTTTGTGGATGGCTGTGTTTGGTCAGCAATTAGCTAGTATTCTAAATAATGTAAAATATTCTTGGATTGAATATTTTGATATTTTTACATAGATAAATATACCACTCTTTTCATTTATTTTTGGTTCTTCATCTGCTTTGATCTTTGGGGTCTGGGATAATGGATAATTTTTATACCATAGATGAGCTATAGCAACAAGTGCTCAGAGTTAAGGAAAAGTCACATATGAAAATAAATTTCTATAAAACATAAAACTGTAAACAAATTCTTCATTTATATGAATGGCTTTCTGTAAGTTTTCTAACTACAATGTGCTAATTGTGTTTTTGTATTTATAGCGTTTTAATTTATATGCCATAGTACCCACAATTGTGTTGAAATGTATGTTGAGCTTATTCCGCTATAATTTAGAAAAACTTTTCTAAAAGTGGAATTAGTTGGCACAGATACCATAAACTATCTTTTTAAGTCCCTTTTAAGCTGATTTTGTTAAGAATGAGCTTCAGCATATATATATCGACATCATGCTGAAATTATTTTAATTCCATCCGCAAGCTAAACCATTTGTCTCCAGCGTATCAGAAATTCAAATGTTAAGATTGTATTGAAAAATAAGTTATTCTTACAACGCAGAGATTAAGTATATGCAAGATGAAAATGTGGTGCCACCACTTTCTCTGGCAGGGTACGTATTCCATTTTCTTTAAAGATTTAATATTTTCCCAAACGTAGCTGTATGAAAAAGCTAAAGTACAGCATTTCCTGCGGAACCATTTGTCATTTACCTACATTTACTGTGTTTACTGTCCTCTGAGTATTGCTAAACTTCACTTTTAATAGGAGAAAATAGGCCTTAAAAGGGAAGCAGTATTTTACTGCTGAGCAAGAAACTATTTGTATTCCTCTTTCCAAGCCTGCCCAGGAGCATGTAGAATGCCTCTTGACCAAAAGAGGTGGTATGAATATTCATGTGCTTTATGAATCACAGAGCTGAGGCCGTATGGTTTTCCCATTTATCAATTACTGGTTTAGGATTACCCAGGCGAAGAGTTGAACTGATTAACAACGCTCTTTTTGTTTGCTCCGTGTTGAGGTGAAACAGCCCGGTGACGACTGTATTATTTCTTGCCTCTTCAGCTGTCCACACTTGTGCAGGAAGCTTAACATCCTGTCAGGTTTCATCATGTAGCCTCTTTATTACCACGTTGCAAGAATTTGTGTAGTTGTAAATCAGAGTAACTTTTTAAAGTTTCATTTCTTGTTGCGGGAAAGACGCCATGGTTGCTATGGCTAACGAGCATGGCTAATCGTGCCCATCATAAGGGAGCTCAGGTATGCTTGGCATCTGACTGGAAAATTAAAGTTGTAAAAGTTAAGGCCACAGGCAGTTGAGAAAAGCAGCTGCAGTGAGACTGACTGTTGTAGAGAAGTTGGAATCCTTCAGACAAGCTCACCTTGATTGATGAAGTTAGTATATTTGTGTTGGTTTTGATTTACATTTGTTGGGGTGCTTTCCCTCTCTTTTCCTCTGACCTTTATCTTAGTTCTTATTTAAACTCCCACTCCCAGATTTCTGCTAGGACTACTGACACTGTGAGTAAAATTTAAACAAAAACAAAACAGTGAGTGCTTTAGTGGTTTGAGAATGCTGCTTTTCAGAAACTTTAAATCCTAAACTCTTGGGAAAAGAAATGAGTCGTTGGTAACCGAGAGGCTTGATCCTCCTTTCTCTCTTCCCATCACCCCTCCCCACCCCACCGCCNCCTCAGCCCACCCCTCGCCTTCATGTTTACTTTCATTAGTATGCACTGGTACAGTTTAATTGGGAAGTGTGAAAATAGTCAAAGCCTAAAGGGGCTTTCTTGATGCTGAAGTAGCGATTTCTCTTTCAAGAGAACAATGAACCTGCTCATCCAGTATTTAGCAGCTTAGATTTAAATTCAAACTTTTCTTTTTTGCACAGTTCCATATTGATTCCCACTTTATCCCTCTTTTTCTGTTTCTTTGTGGTTTCATGTGCTGTCTCTGACTAGGGTCATCTGTTTTATGTTTGTGTGAGTATAAACATCCCAAGCTTTCTTCTCTTCTTCAGTGATCGGCAGCCAGTTTTAAATCTGTCGAAGACTGTTTTGTAGATAGTCTGAATTATTTCTCACATTCCTCTATTATTGTAAATATAAAAGAAATCAGACAGTCCCTCCAATCCACTGAATAGTCCAGTGCCGTCTGAATTTGCTGTCATCTGTTCCTTTTTCATGCACACAACTTTTATTGCTAACCTACTTGAAAAGGAGCCAGGAAGAAGAGAGAAACTGCTGTACACTTTAGTTGTGTTGAGCTAATACCTTTGCTCTAGTGTGAGAGAATCTAATTTTCTCTGTGAATCCAGGACTACAAAAGAGGCAAGTTAGTTAGCACCTGCCAGCACTTAAGAATACCTCATACTAACCTAGAATCACCTCAGCCTACAAAACAAACCTGATACCAAAATCACACAAACAAACAAATAAACAAACAAACCTGAATATTTTAAGTAGACTTAAAATAAATCTAGTTTAGGAAAACAAAGCTTTTTTTTTTTTTTTGGAAAATAAATCTATTTGACATTTAGGACTCTATATAATCAAGATAGTGTCAGTCCTGTTGAATTTCTTCTCTCAGATCCAAGCATATCATTCTATGCAGAGTATGAGTCTTTGGCTGTCTGGGATTCTGAAAATTCTGTTTGTGAAGTAAGGAACAGTGTCAAGTTCTTTGTTCAACGTTCTGAACACCAAGTCTCACATTGTGAATTCTGTTTTCTGGTTTCTAAATCCTGAGTGGTTGAATGCAATATGTATGTGGGATGAAGATTAGAAAGATTCTGTCTGTATAATAAGTTCTTCCTCCTACTAAGGTGTTTATTTGGTGAGTGTGACTTAAGTATATCCATGTTCATTTTCTTTTCTAAGGAGTGAGTTCAATTCTTTGATTTACATTTTATCGAATATACTTTTGACATTATGCACAGTCTAAAGTTCTAACACTGCATATAATTTCTGATTTAAATTCAGTGTCTTCTAGCTCATGATATGACCGAAGGAAGATTATGGATTCATTAACAAAATAGTGAATAAAACACAGGGATAGATCAATGAACATGTAAGAAAGAGAAAACTGACAGTCTTCAATGTCGAGTTTGTCTTTCAATGAGGTTGATTTCTTACTTCCAGTGCTCTCCTTCCTCATACACTTTCTCTTCAAGTTATTTCTCTTCCATATTGTACTATATACATAAAAAAATATCAGAGGCAGAATTTTATATCTCTACTTTGCCATTTTTATTTATTAAATTTTTTTTTTACATTTTATTTATTTTTGAGAGACAGAGCATGAGTAGGGGAGGGGCAGAGAGAAAGAGAAACACAGAATCCAAAGTAGGCTCCAGGTTCTGAGTTGTCAGCATAGAGCCTGATGTGGGACTCAAATCCATAAACTGTGAGATCATGACCTGAGCTGAAGTCAGATGCTTAACCAACTGAGCCACCTAGGTGCCCCAAATTTTTCAAGTGTTTATTTAATTATTTTGAGAGAGAGAGCATAAGCAGGGGAGGTGCAGAGAGAGAGGGAGAGAGAGAATCCCAAGCAGGCTCTGCACTGTCAGTGCAGAGCCCCATGTGGGGCTCGAACTCACAAATTGTGAGATCATGACCTGAGCCTAAATCAAGAGTTGGACACTTAACTGACTGAGCCACATAGTGTCCCTACATTGCCATTTTTATAATTCAAAATCTTACCAATTAAAGTCATTCATTCCACTGTTCAGGCTGAAAAATAATGTAGAAGTTCCTTATAATTTTCTGCATGGTGATTATAACTTCAGAGAAAGTTGCAAGCAGCTAACAACAATGAAAACAGTTGGCTTAAAAGACATTTAAATTCACTAAGTGGACCTTGAAGAGTAAACCATGGCAAATATAAAGTTGACCTGAATCACAAAACCAAATATCCCTTTTTTAAAAAATATTTTCAATGTTTTATTTATTTTTGAGAGAGAGACAGAGACAGCGTGAGCAGGGGAGAGTCAGAGAGAGAGGGAGACACAGAATCTGAAGACAGGCTCCAGGCTCTGAGCTAGTGTCAGCACAGAGCCTGACACAGGGCTCAAACCCGTGAACCATGAGATCATGACCTGAGCCAAAGTTGGACACCCAGCCGACTAAGGCACCTAGGCGCCCCTCAAATATCCCTTTAAAAAGGCAAATATGTCATCTCTGTTTATACAAATGGATTATTAATCCCCCCTCCTTTTTAAATAGACTTTATTTTTTAAAGTAATTTTAGGTTAAGAGCGAAACTGAGCGGAAAGTACACAGAGTTCCCATAATCCCCTTCCCCCACGCACTCACAGCCTTCCCCACTATCAAGAGTACACACTAGAGTGGTTCATTTCTTGCAATTTACTTTTCTATTTGTTAGTAAAAAGAGATAAGTCTTGGGTATTGCATCCACTGATAATCTGAGTTAAAAAAATTCCTATTTTAACCCAGTTTCAAGCCTTACTGGTGTGCATTATTCCAAGAGATGAATAATTCTTTGAGTGCTGCTAAATTCATGACATTAAATGAGTTACTGGGGTATATTGTGTTCAGTGCAGAGAGGATGCTAAAAGTAACAACTTGGAAGAGGTGTCAGTAAGAACACTAGTTGGTTTTTAGATAGAAACTGAGTGCCTGGCCAGGGATGAACACTGTGGATGCCATACAGCCGTTGTTGAGCTTCTCCTCCTCTGCTATTGGCAATTGCTTCTACCTGTGGGTGCACAAAATTCCAGAGGTAATCAGTCAACGCTCAATCCTGCTTTCTCAATCGGCTTCCAAGTGGGACTATTAACATGGAAGCTATACAGAGAAATTAAGACAAAGTTGTCGTATCATCTTAGGAAAAAATAAACTAATTTTTAAGCCATACAAATATCAGTACATGAGAGCAACAAAATAAAGAGCAGAGACTTAAGAGTGGAGTGAACCATCTGAAAGAAATGGTACTAGAGGTAATACATTCTTGGATAGCCTGGGTGTTTTCAGACTGTCATTAAGACTATAAACATGCTTTTTTATTGGTGGCTCTAACAGCAATTCCAGTATGGATACCGATTCTGAGCATTAAATACAGTGTGTTACAGGCGCTTGCTAATGAATCTGCAGACTCTCTATCCTGTTTGTTCATCCAGGTCTTGAACATTAAATAGGATAGCCTTAAAAACTTGGGTTCCCTAAGCTTTCATTATATCGGAGACAGATATATATTTTAGTGAATCAAGACTATGAGTATTGATTCTATCAAAGAGTTCTGGGAACATTAACAGAAAAGATATTCTCATGACATCATGTCCCTCAACATAATGTGTGCATGTACTCCATGTAGGCCATGTATATTTTATACAATTATTGATGAGAAAAGAGATTCCTTTAAGGCTTTACTCTTTAAATGGAGTTTCTCCACAATCATCTTATCTTGTTGCTTTGAGGCTTTTCTAAGTGCTTGCTGGTTCGTGTATCTATTCAGCTTATCCACCAGCATCTTCTTCAGGAATTGTCCTAAAGCCTCAGCTAGTCCTTATTGTGATTGCCCCCAGTGGTCTTGCCTCTATACATCTTCCCATCTTACCCTAGACCTACAAACCATTTACAAATAATTGTTATTTAAGAGTTAACTAAGCATTCATAATATTCCTGCTTTGGAGGAAAATTGGCAGCAAAATAGAAAAGCTGAAGCCATCATCATAATATTATAACACTTCTTTAAAAATTTTTAATGTTTATTTAATTTTGACAGACAGAGAGAGAGAACAGGAGTGGAGGAGGGGTAGAGACAGAGGGAAACACAGAATCTGAAGCAGGGTCCAGGCTCTGAGCTTTCAGAATAGAGCCCGATGCAGGACTCAAACCCACAAACTGTGAGATCATGACTTGAGCCGAAGTCAGCAGCTTAAATGACTAAGCCACCTGGGTGCCCCTGTGTTATAACACTTCTGATGGAGCTTTCAATTTCAAGGCCAATGATATATAGCCGAAAATAAGTTGTTATTTTTTTTTTTACTTCCCCAAATTACTTTCTTATTGTTCATATCTGTTGAGTGCCAGTGCTATTTAAGTCATTTATTATAACAATAACTTACTTCTATCCATTTTTATCATCATCATTTTTAACATTTTGGATAAAGATCATTTATGTATCAACCCGAACACACAAAAGATGCTCTATGGCCATTTATTGTATGAATGAACAAGGAAAACGTTTCCATTTGGCTTTGGGGGTTTTCTTTTCACAAGTAAAGTATTTAATGAAATAAGTATGGAAAAGCATTACCAAATCCATATGTATACATACCACAAAATACTTGGACGTTACTATTTATTTAAGCATTAAGGGTACTTTTTTCCCCTCCAGTGTTTACAAGACAGTAACAGGTCTTCTATATTGGCATAATGTTGTCAAGAAATACAAGACTATAGATAAGAAAAGGGTGCCTTTTCCTCGTAGCTGTGCTCTGACAGAAAGAAGGGATTGGTGGTTTCAATCTGTGTGCTACACAATTGCAGGCAGACAGTTACTTAGGGCTCATTACGTGTGGTTTGAATGGCTAAGAATAGATATCTTCAAAGCATAGACATCAATGTCTTAAAAGCCACTCATGGGATAGACAACAGCTTCTTCTTTAAGCCACTTAATTTTTTTGTCTCAAAATTAATATTTCATTATTCCTTGGAGCACTTGACACGGTCTTTATGGTTTGAAGATGTACAGCAACCACCATACAAACTCATATTAAACTGTGTCCTTAAAACCCATCGAGAATGTTTTGCAACTAAATGCTTTCACACATAACTGCAGTAATTAACTGTGGGAGACAGATTTAATGCTGCGAAGGTTTATTTTAACCATGGACAAAGGTAGAAAGAGGCAGGACAGGAGAAGAAATGTCTATAGTGGGAAAGTAAAAAATTAAATAAATGTCAATGTTGCCCATGTCAGGAACACTGGCTCCCTGCTACTTTCTGAACTATCATGTTCAAAGCTGTTGATTTAGGCTCCTGCTGGTAAACATGTTTTTTTATAACCTCAACTCATCCATATTTCACACAAGAGACTTCATAAAAGAGACAGATTTATAATTTTCTGTCACTGAATTCAAGATTACCAATTATTTCTTTATTGAAATTTTTGCATCCTTTACTAGAATAGGTATTCATAGCTTTATAGACCTTTTCTTTTTTCTCAGTCACTCAATTTAGATTTATGAAGCCTAAGAGTTTTCTCCTGAAGCAACTCGCAAAAACATTCTATTTCAAATTCACAGTGCCTCCATCAATATAATTATTTCCAGGAACAAGCCACAAGTTTTAGAATTTATATGCTTTAATAATTCTATATTCTTGGATTATGACATGATTTTACATGAATGGAAAATAAGGAGTTTTGAGGACAGAATATATGAGAATATTTAAAGATCGCTTTGTAGATTAATTGGACATTTGTATTGAAAATTTGAACTTTTCTCTGTGTACAGTCCAAGATTTAAAACTTTCCAAACCATATCAATAGCATACTTTCAGAACACTAATTATGTTGATGTTTGCAGAAACGGCACAGAATTTCAACCCAAAGAAATTACAGTACAGAGAAACTGTAATAATGGCCATAGAAAAGTTTATGAACCGGGTGTAATCTTTTGACCCTGAGGGTTTAAGGGCATGGTCCACAAAAAAGATGAACAGCATGTTGGGTCATCTACAGACACTACACTCTGTCTTGTTGATACAGTTCTGTCCCTGTTGCAGTTCTAATAGGGGGTAGAATTTATGGGGGTGTCACAAAAACAGGATCAGGCACTGTTCCTGTAGGATAAATATGTCTTGAGGAACCTGGCACTTCTTAGTCGGCCAAGAATGATGTTGCTGTTCAACCGGAAGAGATGAGTAGTGATCTCAAAGGAAGAGGCTCAGACTTACCCCATGCTTTGACTTTTGAAGACTGGAATAAAGAGCCCCCAACTCCAAGCAGACACAGCAGCTCCCTCTCTAGGGCATACTTTCTTCCTTCTTTCTTTCTTTTTCCCCCCCCCTTCTTTTTAAAATTTTATTTATTTATTTTTCTTCAAGTGTTTATTTAAATTCCAGCTAGTTAACATATGGTGCAATGTTAGTTTCTGGTGTAGATTTAGTGATTCATCACTTACATACAACACCTGGTGCTCATCCCAACAAGTGCCCTCCTTAATCCCCATCACCTGTTTAATTCATCTCCCCCACCTACCTCCCCTCCAGCAAGCCTCAGTTTGTTCTCTATAGTTAAGGGTCTGTTTCTTGGCTTGCCTCTCTTTACCACCCCCTCCCTATATTCATTTGTTTTGTTACCTAATTTCCACATGTGAGTGAAATCACATAGTATTTGTCTTTCTCTGACTGACCTATTTTGGATAGCAAAATACTCTCTAGCTCCATCCACATCATTGTAAATGGCAAGATTTTATTCTTTTTATGGCTGAGGAATATTCCATTGTGTATGTGTACCACATCTTCTTTATCTGTTCATCAGATAAAGTTGTGTGGACATCTGTGCTTGATCCATAGTTTGGCTATTGCTGATAATGCTGCCATAAACTTGCGGTGCATGCATCCTTTCAAATTCGTATTTTTGTATCCTTTGGATATATACTTAGTAGTGTAATTGCAGGACTGTAGGATAGTTCTATTTTTAGCTTTTTGAGACCCTCCATTCTCTTCTCCAGAGTGGCCACACCAGTTTGCATTCCCACCAACAGGGTAAGAAAGCTCCCATTTCTCCAGGACATACTTCCTAAGGAGCAAAGAGGAGCCTGGGTTTCATCCCTCTCACCACCAGGCACCTGGAGCTGGCGTCCCTTAAACAGCCACATGTTACAGCCTTTGATTAGGTTGCTGGCAATTCAACAGCAAGGGCATCTACAGAAAGTGAGACCTAGAAACCCATCCTTTCTAGACGTCCCACCTGAAATACTCCCTTATGGACACCGTGGGCTTAATGCTTCAGGCTCAGAATGGGAATATTCAACAAACGTTTGCAGAATAAATACATTAAATAGAAGCAGATATCTATAAGAGCTGAAAAGCTACAGATTACTCCTAGGAATTAAAATTATTGGGATCTAATATGTGTCTAGGTTAATGCTGCATATCTAAATGATGCATACATGTTTACAATTGATGTCATCTTCATGTCATCTTCATGTTGATCTTCACACCAACCCTATGAATAGACAGAGCCCAATAATTATTATTCCAAATTAATAAATGAATCCAAACTTTCATATTAAGAAGCAGTATAGTTCAGAAAGGTTAAGTGGCTTTCCTCAAGCTATATGGAAAGTTAGGAAACACCACAAAGTGAACTCATGTTCTGAATGTAAAAACAAGACAGTGAAGATCTGAGGTTCACATATGAGAAAGAGAATATTTTGGATTTTGAGATTTTATGGAATGATGATTTTCAGCTTATGGTGAATACGGATAGATTGGAGAGTCCATGGAAACTATGGGAAGGTCTTCCACAGTTGTGTGAGTCATTCTTTTTCTAGTTTCCTTTATCTTTCAGACATTTTCCATGTGTACAATAACTCACATTACTGTTGTTATATTGCTCAGTTTGTTTTGTGTGTCTGTGACTGTGCATGTTTGCCTGTGCGGGTGTGCATATACTTTGATGCTGAGTGCAGGAATAACCATGACCCCCTGAAGGAGGTCCAAATTAGGACCCAAGAATAAAGATTTAAAAAGAGATTTTTTTTGGTGAAAATTGTTAATAAAAATTATTATAAGAAAGTTTATAAATAATATTATAAAATCATTTCTGTGTCAGGCNATTATTTTTTATAGGTAAGTATATTTTCAAGGAGCAGTCTTTTAAAAAGTAATAATAAAACCAGTGAGAGTCTCACATGTTAAGTCACTTCTCAAGTCAGTTTGTTCACTTGACTTTGTCTAGAATTTTAGAATTTTTTAAATTACATGAAAATCCCAGGTTAAGTTTGGTGGCCAATAAGACTACATGTTTTCTTAAGATGTCAGGGAATGAAAGCCCTAAAACTTTTGAGATTCTAGAAGCAGTATAAGAGTTGGAAGTATTCTGTTTTATGAGTGATGTAAGTGTACTATATGTAATGTTGAAAGAACCACATTACAAATGAGTTGAAATTGTGCAATTCTGAGTTTTTGTTTATCCTCAAGGGTATATTGTTTTTATATTTTAAAAACATAAATATAACAAAGTACAGTATCGGAGGCCCTTTATAGAGTCACATTTAGTGGTGCAAACTCTAAGTTGCTTGTAATATAAAGAACAGTATAACTTGAAGGTAACAAAGCAGAAAAACAAGGCAAGGAAAAAAACCATGCATTTTATGTAAAGTATTTTGGCTTAAAGTATTCTAAAGAGGGCAAAAAATTGTTGGACTGTAACAGTCACATATTGTTTATGAACATACTAACAGCAAGATCTGGGATTCACAGACCCGTCTCGGTCCATTTATTTTTCATCAGTACTTCTGTCCTTTATCCTCTAAACAATACGTTGCAAACAGGAGACATATAATCAGTGGTTTTCAAGATTCATTTTGATAGAAATAAAATCAAGTAAACTTGCTTATATTTTCCAGTGGTGAACCACACTATATTGTATTCTGGCTTCTCTTAATGCATCGATTTTATCCCTTGTCAGTGTGGGATCACTTTAAAGAAATAATTTTGTAACTACTTTTAAAGTACAAAAATTTACATCTCAATTTTCATCTGTTTTTGTGACTTAAGAATACACAGCAATTTTCAAGTATTGTAGAAATGAGATGCATAATAATGTAAAGTGAACAATGCAGAGAAATCTGGGTGGTAAGTTTGATATGTCAATAGATTAAGAACTCTTTGGTTTCTCATGCTGCATTCTCAAGTTTCTTTTTAAGGAGATATCTTCTTTTATTTTTTTCCTTTCTTCCTTTTTATTTTTTTTTTCATAAGATTTAAGAAATCCTCCCAAGATTCTGCAAGCTCCTTTTGGGGGCTTTCCATAATAAGGGTGGCAGGCTGTTACTTCAGGTGACTGTGAAATCTTCTTCATAGAAGTCAGTTGAAATGCTGTTCGTAGTAATCATACCGAATTTACTCTGAGAATAGATAGAGCAAATAAATATGTATAGGATCAGTTTTTACATTCAATTAAATATTTGCATTTTGCTCAAATAATTAACATGAGGATGAAAATGATCCTGCGAAGCACATTATCCACATTTATATAGCATGCAATGCTTTACCAGGGTTCAAATATTATCATTATGCTTGATGCACACATGTGAAAGCAGATCTTAGGAATGAAGCATTTATAGTAAACATCCATATGTTTTCGTAAACACAATTGCATGCTTTCCAGAGTAAACAAATGTGTGAGTTCTTTAAATGGTACCGAGAATTAAAATAATCACTCTTTTTATATCCCTAAAAGAAAAAAAAGGGGCGCACCTTGGTGGCTCAGTCATTTGGCCGTCCGACTTCGGCTCAGGTCATGATCTTAACGGTCTGTGGGTTCGAGCCCCGTGTGCCGGACTCTGTGCTGACAGCTAGCTCAGAGCCTGGAGCCTGTCTTTGGATTCTGTGTCTCCCTCTCGCTCTGACCCTCCCGTGCTCAAACTGTCTCTCTCCCTCTCTCTCAAAAATAAATAAGAGATTAAAAAATTTTTTAAATAATAAAGAAAAACAAAAACAACTAAGTAGCATGCTTTGAGATTGCAGTGAAATTACAGTGAAAAGAACANCTTATCTCAGAGAGAGGCAATTTAGTAATTTTCAGGCCATAACTGACCCAGTAGAACATAAACTCTAGTCTTAAAGAACTGGTAAGTTATACTAAAGCTAATGCTCTCACGCTGTTTACCAAGTTGAAACATTGGGCACTATCCTAAGGTTTTCCATATGTTGATTCATGTAATCTACCCTATTTGATTGATTCCATTATGGTCTTCACCCTCCTGATGAGGAAACTTTAATCAATAAGAAATTGTAAGTAGAATTTGGGCTGAAGTAGTAGATTAGTAAAAAAAGGTAACACAGTTTATCTCTATAGCTTTCTTGATTCTAAAGTCCCTGTCTCTGGTAAGAAGGATGTCTTTTTACTTCTTAACCCAGATAGGGTATTTTTCACAGAGGAGGTTTTCTGCTTTTGGGGTGACAGGGGAGACTCTGAGTCTCCTTGGACTGGTTGTTTCTCAAGCTTTAATTCAAAATAATCAATATGCCATTATGGTACATTTCAGGGCAGCCTGCCCTGGGTCCCTTCACTTCCCTCTCTGTAGTGGTATACTGGGATTACCAGTGGTACAAAAACATGGTGGCATTTCTCTCCTCTTTCAACTAAGGTCTTCATTGTCACGAGACCCTTCACATTTTCAGGACTTCATGATCTCATGAATTAGGGGTGAAATTTTGCCCTTCATTAAAAATTCCCTTTTGGGGTATGTGCCCCTAATAAGGTAGGTACTTTTAGACTGTCTCTTTGAGAAAGAAATCACAGGAAACAAGAGGTATACAAAAACATTACTGTGGAGAATAATGAAACTACTTTGCATGAAAAAGTCCTGGGAACTGAACTATGGAGAAAGCAAGGGAAAAGGAACTATATAAACTCAATTGCTTCATAAGTGTCCTTCCAGTATCCTGGACATGCTGGATCCCTAGGCTTGGAATCAGGGCATCAGGACTCAGACAGAAGTTCGGGAATGTACAGTCAGGGCTGTAGCAGTGCCCTTTCCTGCCCCATTTGAACAGCAATGTCAGGATGCAGGCCATTTTCTAAACCTGCCCCAGATAGGACAGGCTCTGGGAGCATCACAAGACCAATCATTTTAGGTGTTGCTGGGACTCATTTTCCACAAGTGTAACTACATTTATTACAGCTGTGGGAACAAACTTTCTTAAATCTCTTTCATGTTTCCTTTTCTTTCTTTTTTTTTTTAAATGTTTATTTATTTTTGAGAGAGTGCAAGCAAGGGAGGGGCATAGAAAGAGGGAGACACAGAATCCGAAGCCGGCTGCAGGCTCCAAGCTGTCAGCACAGAGCCCGACATGGGGCTTGAACTTACAGACCACAATTCATATGCCCAACTGACTGAGCCACCCAGGCACCCCTTTTTAATGTTTTCTTATGCTAATCAAAAATCTTCAAGAAAGAAAATGGCTTTTTTACACTGGGGACTAAGTGTCTTCAAGCTTACCCTCAGAGCCTAACCTCCTAGTCCCCCAGCTGGGTTTCACCAACAACTTCCAGCTTATGATTTTTGAATCGCATTCATGACTAGCCTCCTTAGAAGTCCTCATGTTGGTTCCTGATATAATCATTTCTCCAGAACTCAAAACCCTGAAACCTCTTCTTCACTGAATTCTATAACACCTTGAGCACCTTTTAAACTTATTATAGTAGGATACTAACGTATTAAATAGTTGCCCAATTTTCACCTTCAAAGAGTGGTGTTTCCCCAATATGTGACTCTCCTCATAAGAACAGTAGTACATAGCATGTTGACAACTACTGACACAGAGGCTCTTTTGAAAATTTTACATTTAATTTTTTTAACGTTTATTTATTTTTGAGAGAGAGAGAGAGCGGGAAAGGGGTCAGAGAGAGAAGGAAAGTATCCAAAGCAGGCTCTGAGCTGACAGCCAAATGTGGGGCTCGAACTCAGGAACCATGAGACCATGACGTGAGCCGAAGTTAGACTCTTGGACACTTAACTGACTGAGCTACCCAGGCTCTCCTCTTTTGCAAATCTTAAAATCCTGGCCAAATCTAGACATCTCTGGTTCACCCATAGCAAATTATCTTCCCCTTAAATTGAGGTAATATTGTCAAGCAGTGTCAACACTTACGACTAAAAAATGAAGTAAGTCTTCAGGACACCCTAGTGACTTGGTGTTCTTGGTATGTAAATACCAAGTGCTACTATCATAGGTTACTACTAAAACAAAACAAAACAAAATTTCTGAGTTATAAGTAAAGGTAAGATAGGTCTGTGGGATAAAGCTTGATTTTTCATAAATGATGAGAAGGATCACTTGTAGATTTTGATCAGTTCCAGGCTTTTGGGAAGTCCCTTAAAGCCGACAGAACATTCTTCAAGAATCATTGCCATAGACCATATTTATGCTTATCTCAAGGGAGTAAAGTTAAATACCCCACCTCCTTTTCATCTCAAGTTATACTATTTTTTTATAAATTTTTTAATGTTTTATTTATTTCTGAGAGAGAGACACACAGCATGAGCAGGGGAGGGGCAGAGAGAGAGGGAGATACAGAATCTGAAGCAGGCTCCAGGCTCTGATCTAGCTGTCAGCACAGAGCCCTACATGGGTCTCGAACCCATGAACTGTGAGATCATGACCTGAGCCGCAGTCGGATGCTTAACTGACTGAGCCACCCAGGTGCCCCATCAAGTTATACTATTTAAAAAAAAACAAAACAAAAAAAAACAAGAAAAATTGCTTTTTATGTCTCGGAAGTACTGTGGGCTTATGAGGAACACAAGAAGATAACGTATCTTACAAATTTTGAAAAATGCCCCTTTGCACTCCAGCTGCTCTCTCCCAACTTTGCATTCTTCATTTGCTGAAATATCACCATTTACACAGCTATTCATGCACCAAACCTCTCTTCTTTTTTTTTTTTTCTCTCATATGAGCAAATACTGTCACCTCTACCTATAGATGTATCTCAGATTTGTTCACTGCCAGGTTATCTAAGCCCTGGTCTCCCCTGGGTGCTTGCAGTAGCAGCCTGATTAGACCTTCTGTTTCTCCCTTCCTTCCTTCCTTCCTTCCTTCCTTCCTTCCTTCCTTCCTTCTTTCTTTCTTTCTTTCTTTCTTTCTTCCTTCCTTCCTTCCTTCCTTCCTTCCTTTCTTTCTTCTTTCTTTCTTTTAAGATTACTTATTTTGAAAGAGAAAGAGAGAGTGATAGCAAGCTTGAACAGGGGAGGGGCAGAGAGAGAGAGAGAGAAAACCCCAAACAGGTTCTCATGCTCTCAACACAGCCCCACTCAGGGCTCAGTCTCACAAACCATGAGATCATAACCTGATCCAAAATCAGGAGTTGGAGACTTACCTGACAGAGCCACCCAGACCCCTTGACCTTCTATTTCTTCTTTATTTTTTCAAATATTTATTTATTTTTGAGAGAAAGAGGCAGAGCATGAGCAGGGGAGGGACAGAGAGAAAGGGAGACACAGAATCTGAAGCAGGCTCCGGGCTCTGGGCTGTCAGCACAGAGCCTGATGTGAGGCTTGAACACATGAACCGCAAGATCATGACCTGAGCCAAAGTCAGACACTTAACTGACTGAGCCACCCTAGGTGCCCCTTGACCTTCTATTTCTGTGTTTCCATATTCTCCCTGCCCCACAGAGTGCTCTTTCCAAAATGAAAATTGGATCATAACACTTTGATGGTGTCAATGACCCATAACACAGAAACCCACATCCTTTCTGATTGGCTTTGTCTCCTACCCTTGCTGTCCTCACTTTCTCATGTGAGGGGGTCAAATGGACACCTTGCTTTTCCTAGAACACACCATAAATGTTCCCTCCTCAGAGCCTTTAGAATTGGACTTTTCTCTTCCTGGAATGCTTTCTCCAGGCCTGTGGCTTAATCTTCGCTGCCTTTGTCTCATTCTTATGACACTTCCTTAGAGATCTCTTTCCTAAACAGCCTATCCCAAGTGCACATTCTATCATACTTCATTCCTTTATCCCGCGTCACATTTTTCTGCATAGCCCTTGTCACTATGTAACATATTATATATTCAATTCCTTTAATACTTATCAGCTGTCTCACCCATCTACAATGTAAGTTGAGGCAGGGACTTTTTAATTTATATCTGTAGCCCTAGCTCCTAAGAGTTTCTTGTATACAGAACATGTTCAGTAAATACTTCTTTTCTTATTAACTTTTTTTTATTTATTTTTGAGAGAGAGGAAGACAGAGGATCTGAAGCAGGTTCTCCACTGACAGCAGAAAGCCCAATGCAGGCCTCGAACTCATGAACCTTGAGATTGTGACCTGAGCAGAAGTCTGGTGCTCAACCAACTGAGCCACTGAGGTGCCCCTCAGCAAATATTTCTTAAGTGAATAATGTCTATATTTGTATCTTCACTTAGGTAACTGTTAGGATTGATTTAGATAACTGCTTAATGCTACATTAAGGTAGCAAATTACTGGAGAGTTTCTCTAGAATTCTAACTCATTTGTAAAACCCTTGATGCTCTCCTAGGTTCCTGAGAACTAGTGACCATATTCCAATCTAGCATGAAACCAAAAGAGGTCTCCGGTTTCAGGAGGTCTGATTTCAATTTCTCTCATTCCCAGCTACCTGGACAATTAGGTTTCCTGATTTAATCGTTTATTAAGAAAAAAAAAAAAGCTATTGCCTCACAATCTCCCCGCCCAGACCACTCTAAGAGATTTGAATCTCCAACCAAGGACCCCCATTCATAATTCTGAATGACAGCTATTGTAACCACACTCTGTCTCTTAATTTTGCTCTTCCTGGGGAAGTAAAAACAATGTTTAGGAGCCCAAAACTTTAACAAGCCTCTGTCTTTTTTTCATATGACACGTTGACTTGCTAGATAGAAGGGTTGGAGATTGGAACTGAATTATATCTCAAATGAACTAAATATATTCCAATAGGTGAAAAAATATTTAAAAGACATATCTTGGCAATATCAAGCAACTCTAATCCAATAAGAACTTTTTCAACTTTTCTAAGTAAAAGGGTTTGGATTTTTAAAAGATCTATAAGCACTGTTATAAATAATTTTACTGAAAACAGTTGAATAACATCGGAATATGTCCTAATAATTGGGAACATGGTGTAAGAAATATGATATTTTATATTTTTATATTAGTGATGAAAATTAATAAGGAAGGTAATACTAATTGTAATATCATGTGACAGGGAATGTTACAAGCATTTATAATCCTCATATTTGATGCCAACAGCACTGACTCTTCTGTGGATTTTTGTGAGAACTTCATCACCTGTTCTATCCACTACTGCCTTTGATTCCTACAATCTATTTTCAGTATAGCTGCCCAAAGATGCTTTAAAGAATAAGCCATCATATTGCTTTCCTGCTCAAAACTTTCCTTTGATGACTTTCCACCTCTCTTAGAGTACATGAAAAAACCTTATCATGTCCTACTAGATTCCATGTAAGGGAGCCTCTAGGACTTCCCTGATATCATCTCTTCCCAGCTTCTGTGCTGCTGCTTAAGTTTTCTGGGCATCCTCCTTCCCCTAAGCCTTGGTACTTGGTATTCTCTCTGCCTGGACCACTTCCTCTAGATGTTTGCATAACTGCCTACTTTTCTTCCTTCACTTCTTTGCTCAAATGCCATCCTCTCATTGACACCTTCTCTGACCACACAGTTTACATATGGCAGTCCCCAATTTTTTTCTGCCCCCAAGTTTCTTCTGTGCTAGCACTTATCACCAAACTCCATATACATTTACCATAAATTTCTTTGTTTCCATCCTCTACCAACTAGAATACAGATCCCACGGGGGGCTTTTTGGTCTGTTTTATTCACACCTATAACCGCTTAGAACAGGGGCTGGTACAAAATAGCTAATGAGTATTTGTTTAAAAAATAAATATATTAAACAATAATAAGATTCATTACTTACCTATTCAAATGGATAAAATTCAAAACACTGACATGACCAACATTGGCAAAGATATGAAGCACCAGGGTCACTCATTCATAGCTAGTGGGAATGCAAAATGGTACCGCCACTTTGGAAGACATTTGGGCATTTTCTTACAAAGCTAAACATATTCTTACTGTATGACCCACCAAGGGGGCTTTTATCCAAGAGAGTTGGAAATGTGTCTGCCCAAAACCTACACAAGACTGTTTATAGTGGCTTTATTCATAATCACTAAAACTGGAAGCAGCCAATATGTTCTTCAATAAGTGAGTGAATAAACAAACTATAGCACATCAACATAATGGAATATTATTCAGTGATAAAAATAAATGAGTTATCAGGTCACAGTCATGGAAAAAAATGTTAAATATATGTTGCTAAGTAAAATAAGCAAATCTGAAAAGGCTACATACTGTATGATGCCAACTATGTGACATTCTGGAAAAGGTAAAACTATGGAGAAAATGAAAATATCAATGGTTGCCAAGGCTTTTGTGTAGGGAGGTAAGGATGAATGGGTGGAGCACAGGAAAATCTTAGGGCAGTGAAACTATTCAGTATCATATTATATTGCTGAATGCTTGTATGATGACTACCATGGAATAGTATAACACAAAGAATGAATCCTTATGTAACTATGGGCTTCAGTTAATAATGTGCCAATATTGGCTTGTCAGTCATGACAAATGTATCACACTAATGCAAGATGTTAATAAGAGAGGATTGGGAGCAGCAAGTACATGGGAACTCTCTGTATTTCCTGCACAATTTTTCTGTAAACCTACAATTGCTAAAAAAAAAAAAAAAAAAAAAAAAAAAATTAAAAAATTA